>NC_133297.1:21761380-22061380 GCF_005239225.2 Populus alba | reverse complement strand
GTTAACTTTCTTGGGTTGAGATTATTATCTTTTTTTTTTTTTAATATATATACATATAACTTAAAACACAATGCATCTTTAACCCATGTAATGAGCTTTCGGCTAATGAATCCCAGACCAGTTGGTCTTAGAGCATTAGGTGTTGAGACACCCCTACGAGCTTAGTAACTCGGGTTGCAGATACTGATACATAGATAGTGCAATGTTTGATTCCCTTAAGCTTTTCTCCTCAACTCATGTAACAAGCTTTGGGTCAATAGCTCCCAAGTCAGTTGACTTCAAGGTATTAGGTGTTAAAACACCCCTTCGGGTTTAATTGCTTAGGTTAAGGAGGTTACGAAACCAAACTTATCTATGTTTTTATTTATTTAATTAATTACATTTATTATCATTTTGTTTTGCAAATTATATACTATCCATTTCCCTTAGTTGTTACCTTTAACAAAAGAACATAAATAATGTAATAATCCAATGTGCAACCCACAATCATATGTTAAAGTTTGTGTGTTAAAATAAAGTTTTAAGAATAGTTATTAAATGAGTATATGAGTAGAATTAATGATAACAATACGAGAGTTTGTAAACCTGAATATTTCAAGAAGTATTCTGATAGACCTTTTTAAGAATGTTTACTAAGATGCGTCTTAAGAGTCAAAAGAACTCATTTACTCTGTCATCGTAGTAACAATAGTTTTACAAATGGTTTATGAAATAGAAAACACAGTTAATTTTTTTTTTTAAAATATCAACCACTACCCTTTCTCCCAACCAAAATGAGACATTGTCTTCAATGTTCTAAGGTAGAAAGATAGAGTATAGAAGACATCACCTGGAACAACGAACACTGACAATCCTGAAATACACTTAATTAAATATAAGAAATAACAAAACAAAATAATATGCTATTAATAAAATCAAAAGACACAAGGTTTCACAAATGAAGGCTCAAATCCAATCTAAGCTTTTTACTGCTTTCCGTAGTTGATCAATTTATGTGACTTATGGAGGGATCAATTATAGGGATGAAATATTATAGTTGGTCAATCAATTTTTCATCAATAGCAGCAGAGATTATGATTTGTCGTGTCGAAGATGTTAGAAATTGCTGTTCCACAACTTGGTTAAGAAAAGACAACAAATTATCATAAAAACCATTAACATTTAACAGACTTATAGGTTTATGGTGAATGTGCAGTTGGGCCCAAGAGGAAATATGAAAGATCTCTTCCAATATGCCCAAACCACTTGGTAAGGCAATGAAGGCATCAACATGGTTAAACATTGCATTAATTCGATGAGACATTATGGATACCTATAATTCCTCTCTAATTGTTTTTCCAATGATGTCCCCTTTTGCTAAAGCTTTGGGGATGACCCCCAAAACTTAACTACCTCCTAAAAATGCAGCTATTGACACCCCCTATTAACCCAAGGTTGCCTCCCCTATACACTAAATGAATCTTTCTCTCAGCTAGTACCTGACCAAAAATGATTTGTTGATTCGAAAAACTCCTTTTCTTTCCCAGGACTGGATCCACCAAAAACACAAATATTTCTGATGTGATGACTTGAGGAACCTGCCATTTCTACACACTTCTATATTTTTTGAATGTATGGGTTGAGTAGAAATGAAGAGAAGGAAGAGAAGGTTTTATAGATGAGAAAAAGAAAATGCAATCATATCACTTATATGGAAGCCAGCTGGAGTCTATCTTTCTTCCCATTTTTTCTTTTTAAAAAAGCATGTATATGTACAGATAGTTGTGATTATGACTCATATCTTCCCTTGGTTTTACGTTTAAGAACGGCTTAAACGCCCTCTATAGGTCGGAGATAGGCTTCCCATCTATTTTTCTTAAAAAGTGGCAAACATGGTCTTTTTTTAGTCAGATTTCCAAGACTATGATGAGCATGTTTTTTATGAAAATAGGGTCATAAATCATGAATTGCACGATGCATATCTCCACATGATGAGACTTAAGAGTCAATAGAAGATTATCTAAAGACTCTCTATATTTTAAAATAAATCCCATATTTTGACAACTTTCACAGGTTTTATAGAATGCATATGAGTCCTTGAACATGGTGGGCCAGTAAAATCCACTTTGGAAGATTATTACATTTGTCTTTTTTTACGAGAAATGATCCCTATATGCTTTAGAGTGACAAAATTTAATGACACTACTTACCTCATGTTGGGAATGCATCTTTAAAATATTTGACCAGGACAATCTTTGAATAAGTAAAGGTCATCCCAATAAAATTTTTGCACTTCAATGAAAAACTTTCTTTTGTCTTGGTTATCCAAATGAGGTGGCAAAAATCCTGAAGCAAGAAAATTAATATTTTTAGCAAACCAAGGCATTAAACTAAGAGAAAATAAAGATTCATCAGGAAAGTAATCATCAATTGGTGTGATGTCGGATGTCGAATCTATTGTCAATATTGACAAATGATCTGCAACAATATTTTTGGTGCCTTTTTAATCCTCGATTTCTTCTTATTTGGTCATGGCATGAGGAAATGGAAGTGTTGGCAGGGAATCGGTCTTTTCTTTGTAATGTTTAGATTCAATCCCTTCCTTACCCTCAGATATTGACTCATCATCTTTCTCACAAGATTCAAGAGTGGGTTTTTCAATAACCTTACCACTGTGAAGAGTGATGACTGATTTGACTTGATCTATGTGTTGGCTTCCGAAACTACTTGTATTTGCATTGTATTGCCTCTTTGGATTTTGCTGTGGTTGAGATGGAAATTTACCGTTTTCTTGAAAACTAAGAGCAGATGTGAATTTAGCAAGAGCATCTTTAAAACCTATCATACTTTCAGGAAGTTGAGTATTGATTGTCTCTTACTTTTCAATTAATGCATGTAATGTTTCCTCAAGATTTCTTCTAGTAGGTGAAGCACAATAAGGTGCATATACATGAGAATTTTGGAAATTATGGTGTCCTTGAAATGGTGGTTGTGAAGTTTGTGCATTATTGTTATCACTTTTCCAACTAAAATTTAGGTGATTTCTCTAACTAGGGTTGTATGTTTGCTAGTATGGATTATGATTAGGCCTTTAGAAACTGTTTAAAGCATGGGCTTGTTCGTGGAGGTATTCCTTGAAAGAAGGCAAAGTTGGACACTCATTGGTTGCATGTTCATTTGTTTCACAGATTTGACACACAATATCTTGAACAGATTTTAATTGACCACTCTTTTTTTATTCAAGTGCCTCGACTTTTCTAGCTAAAGATGCAAATTTGGCTTGGAGGTCATGATCTTTCCTAAGGTTGTACATACTTTCACTAGATGTATGAGGCTGAATTTTACCCAATGCCTCATAAGTGCCCGTAGTGTCCCAATTTGAGCATTTTCAACTAGCAAGTCTAGGTACTCCATTGCTTCATTAGGTTCTTTATCTTCAAAAGTTCCATTGCACATAAATTCCACCATTTACCTATCTTTAGGTGTTAATCCTTTATAAAAATGTGAAACCAATCTCCATATTTCAAAACCATGATGAGGGCAAGTATTAAGCAAGTCTCGATACCTATCCCAACATTGGTAAAATGTTTCTCCTAGTTTTTGAATGAAAGTGATGATTTGTCTTTTGAAAGAGTTTGTTCTGTGAGATGGAAAAAACTTCTTTAAAAATTATTGTTGCATTTCATCCCAAGCATGAATGGATCCTGGTCTTAAATTGTAAATCTCGAGAAAAAAAAAATCAAGGCTGGATTAAATTAAAGGAAATAAACTAAACTAAAAAGAAATGGGGGCAAAACGAATACACTTAAAGAAAATGGGGCCTAAATGCAAATAAAAATAATTATAGAGCATAAGTACTCCTCTTCTCACCAAAAAAATAGATATGCAGATAACGTAAAGAAAGAAAATAGGAAGTTTTTATATTCATTTTTACAAATCAAGAGAGAAACACTAAAATTTCAAAAACCCATCCAAGATTAAGGGTTATAGGTAGAATAAACACTGGTGGGAAAGGGATTAATAAGAAAAAATTGAACAAGAAGTGAAGGGGAGAGGGCTGACTGTCATTAAAAAGAAAAGGAGGGATTGAAACCTTGATTCATACCCAGTAAGGTATTCTAAACCTACTCTTATAAGTCATTTCAAGTCAATTATGAATTGAAGCCTAGATGTTAATATATAGATTTGAGTTCTTAGACTTGAATTGAGGAAAAAGTATGAGTTGCTAAATTAAAGAACTTCATGTGTTGTATGTAAATGAAAAGGTTGATGAATCTAGACAATTTCATCTCTTGACTTTCAGAGAGATTTCAGGTAGGAGGATGAAGGAATTAGGATCAGATTCCTCATAGAAATTGTAGTTTTAGATGTTAGCTAACTAATGAAATTGGTCTTGCTCAACTTGGAGTTATGGAACTCCAACCATGGGTTACCAACCGAGGCTGGGTCATGACAGACCCTATAGGGTAGTAGGTCTGGTTTATTGATGAGAAATTTTGATTGTCTTAAAGGTAGAACTAGGTTCTCCTTTCTTTAGAGAACTTGTAGCCTTATGTCTTAGCTTTCCAACAAGACTAATCTTGCTTGAATCAGAGTTCTATAACTCTAGATATAGTTAAAAATCTAAGGAGAGGTCGTTGAGTAATAGTTGGATAGTAACAGTTCAAAAATGAGACAATGACAGTTCAGGATTTAAGTAGAAACAATTCATATATATATAAAGGAATGATAACTGTGGTTGGACAAAAAATGACAATATTAATGGGTGAAATGAGAAAATTATAAAATATTAAGAAATGACTTAAAGAAAGACTTATTGGTTGTTGATATGGTTATAATAAAATATATCCTTGAGTGAGGAAATTTTATGAGATAAACCTGTGAATTTCAGGAGGGACCATAAGCGTGGTGCAACAGCAGTAGTAGAAGAGCATGAGTAGAGCTTCTAGTGTAGGTAGGTGAATCGCACCTATACTTCTTAGTTAATTCCATGATTTATTTATATTACTAATGTGAAATGTGAATTACTGAATGTATGTGTATTCAAGGTGAAAAGTTGTTTGCCAAATGATGAAATTATCACTGATAAAAGAAATATGAGAAGTGCGATTTGAGGCGTAAACTAGCATACATTTAGTGTATGTTAGGATCCCGGGTAAGGGGATCACCATGAATAAACTAGCACACATTTAGTGTATGTTAGGATCCTGGGTAAGGGGATCACCATGAATAAACTAGCATACATTTAGTGTATATTAGGATCCCGTGTAAGGGGATCATCTTGCATCGACTCCTATGGGGTGATGATGATGATACCAATGAAATTGGTATCGGTAATGTAATAAGCAAAAATAATAATAATCATGTTTGATTTCATAAAGTCTGGAATGATGGTCGAAAGTAGTAGAGGGAACAATTATTAATAGTTGGATCAAGAAGAGATTCTAATAAAAACTAGAAGGGAGAAAGAAAGAGCTCTCAGTAGTTAGTAGTCAGCCTTGAGAGAGAAATAAGAGAGAGATGCTCTCCATCCCCTCACGGGAATAGTTTCCTTTGTTCATAGCGTCAGCTGCATTTTGAATTTTTGGTTACTGTAGCTTTCCCCCATTTCATGATCCTCTTCTGCTCTAGCCTTTCTCCATAGCCAAAAACAAGTGACATACACGACGATCCTCTACACAAAATCAACAGTTACATGATAATTCTGTTCTTGCTTTAGCCGCCCCACCTCTACCTTCTCCACCTCCTCTTCCTCTCTCCTCCCCTTCGATTCCCACTCCCCCTTCTAAAGTGGTGGCTGGTGGGTCAAGCCTTGGAAAATGTTTGGTTCTTGCTGAGGAAGGGTCTACTCCTCAACCAATTGTCTTCCTCTCCCTCAACTCCTGATCATGTGACTGTGAAGGACTGCTCTGATGAAGATGACTATGACGAAGATGAAGTGGACTACTCTATCTCTGGAGGAAGTTCCAAGTTTTTTCGCTCCCCTGTGCCTCCTTCTACAGGTAACACTCTAGATATTTCTTCAAACAGTGATTCGAGGGTTTTACCTTTGTATGGTTGTGAGTAATCAATAGCTACAACAACTACTTCACCAAAGAAGGGATCTTTCCCTGTGATTACTCCTTGTCCTAACACCTCAAGTCTTGCTGAGGTAGATCTTCCAATTGCAGTCTCCTCTCCTATGGTGGCTTCTCACTCAGGCGCATTTCATTCTACTGCACCTGCTGAGACATGGCGAGATCTTTTTGCTTCCAATCACAACACTATCACAGGTCCTAAATTACCACATTTCTCATCTTCATGCAATGATTTGCCTTGTCATTTGTCCACTGATGATTTAGATAAAAATTATGATGTTTGGCAATTATGTATTGTGGGTTATGTTGCTGGTAAGTCCCCTAGCTTTAAGGCGTTACAAAATATTATCTCTAGTTCTTGGAAATGTGAAGCTTCTTTAGCTATTCACAAATCTAGCTGGTTGGTCTACAGATTCAAAAATGTGGATGATAAACTTGCTGTTCTTGCTAATGGTCCTTACTTGATATATGGCCGGCCACTGATTATCAAAGCTATGCCAGAGTATTTCAACTTTGGAACTGATGAGATGTCTTGTGTCCCTGTATGGGTTAAATTTCCAAACTTGCCATTAAAATGCTGGTCTCCTAGATGCCTTTCTAAGATTGCTAGCAAATTAGGCACGCCTATATAGAGTGATCAACTCACCTTCAGCATGTCAAGAATCTCTTATGCTCGAGTCCTTGTAGAATTGGATTTACTTGCTAATCTCAAATCCTCTATTATCATTAACTTGCCGAATGGAGCCATTTTGAATCAACCGGTGATATATGAAACGCTTCCTAGATTTTGCAAGTTGCGTAAAGTCCTTGGACACAACATAGGAACTTGCACCCTCCATCTTCCATAGGTTGACCGCCTAAGGACTGTGACACAACTATAACGCTTCCTAGTTATAGTGTTTTTGACCGCCTAAGGACTGTGACAGAGTCAAGCCTTATGAAATCTAAAGGCCAACTTGGGGAGCCTTCACACAACTATGATCCTATGACCACAAAATCAGTGGTGGCCTCAGATGGATATGACATTGTCAAAAGAAAGAAAGGAAGAAAATCTCCTGGCATACTTGTTGATGTTGCACACACAACTGATCATGCTCCACTGAAATTGTCTAAAGGCAAAACCCCTGTTGTTTCCTCTTTGGGTGATATGAGTATCACTGCTTGCCATCCCCCCATCATTCATAAAGAGAAAGAATCAGTTGGAGTAGTCCTATGCAGGAAAGATCCTAATGTAGTTCCTGTTGGTGTAACCACTATATGTGGTCAGAAAAGGAGTTCCTCTCGAGCATCTGGGAGTGGTAGGGTTCCCCCTACACCCCCTCTTATGTAATGTTATTATTCAGCTGGAATGTCAGAGGGCTTAACAGGCCTCTGAAACAGCATGAGCTGGTTTGTCTTATGTAAAAATATAAATTTGATGTCTGTGGTCTCCTGGAGACCAAATTGTCTTTTTCCAAGCTTTAGTTTATGCACCGGTTTCGGCTGAAGCGATGGAAACTTGTCTCTAATGTGGAAACTGCTAGCACTGCTAGAGTGGTTGTATTATGGAATCTTTCTACTATTCATGTTGATGTGCTTGATTCTTCTCCTTAGTTTATCCATGTTTTCATTCGATTCTTATCTACTCATCTTACCTTTACTGCTTCATTTTTCTATGGTTACAATACCATTTTTTGCCGTAGAACTCTGTGGGATGGCCTTAAATCTTGGGCTACAATTGGTCCTTGGCTTGTTTTGGGAGATTTCAACTCCATTCTTTCGCAGGATGACAAATATAATGGTGAACTGGTCTCCTCCTATGAAGTTTCTAATTTCAATGCATGTTGCTCAGAGCTTGGTTTTTCTAATCTCAACTACATTGGTTGTCATTATACTTGGTCTAATGGGACTGTTTGGACTAAAATTGATCGTGTTCTAGCCAATCCTTCATGGAACAATCTTCAGATCACTTCCCATGTGCATTTCCATCCTCAAGGAGCTTTCTCTGATCACTCAGGTGCTCATATTTGCATTGGGGACAATTGTCCTCCAGGTCGTCGGCCATTTAAGTTTTTCAATATGTGGGTTGAACACTCGGAGTATTCTGGCCTAGTTACTGATGGATGGCAACTCCCAGGTGAAGGCTCTCCCATGTTTGTTCTGTGCAGGAAGCTCAAATCTTTAAAGCAACCCTTGAAGAGTCTAAACAAGTTGCATTTCAGCCACATCTCAGAGAGAGTTGCTAGAATGGAGACTGAATTAGAGCAACACCAGCACCTCCTGCATGATTCCAGAGATGATGTATCTCTTCTGAATAGGGTCAATGCTCTAAGGAATAATCTTATCAATCTTAAATCTGTCGAGAAAGCATTCTTCTATCAGAAGCTGAAGTGCTCGTTCCTGAAGGAAAGTGATAGAGGTACAAGTTTTTTCCATGCTTTAATGAGTCACAGGCATAGGAAAAGCTTCATTCCTGCTCTTCAGTGTCGCAATGGGAATTTAACTACCACTATAGATGAAGTTGGTGCCGAATTTGTTCATTTCTATCAAAGCCTCCTTGGCACTTCATTAGCTATATCTCCTATTGTTGAGGAAGTAGTTCTTAGTGGGCCTTGTCTGGATGCTAATCAGTTTACTCTCCTTCTAGCTCCTGTTACTAATGAAAATATTAAGGAAGCTCTTTTCAGTGTTGGGAACAATAAAGCTCATGGTCTTGATGACTTCTCTTCTCTTTTCTTCAAACAGTCTTGGGATATTGTTGGACCTGATTTCTGTGCGGTAGTTCAGGATTTCTTTTTCTCTGGACGGATCCTTAAGTAGATCAACCATTCCATTATAACCCTGGTTCCAAAATCTGCCAATGTTAATTCTGCCAAAGATTTTTTGCCCATCTCATGTTGCAATGTAGTTTACAAAGTAATCTCCAAAATTCTTGTAGGCAAACTAGGAAGCGCCCTTAAGGGCATCATTAACCCAACTCAAAATGCCTTTCTTGGTGGGCGAAGAATGATTGATAACATCAATCTGACTAAAGAACTTCTTCGGCATTATGGTAGGAAGAGAACCTCTCCTCGATGCCTCATTAAAGTTGATTTCAAGAAAGCATTTGATTCAGTGCAGTGGCCCTTTCTTAGGGCTCTCATTCACCTGCTAGGTTTTCCTGAGAGATTCGTCCACTTGGTTATGCAATGTGTGGAAACTTCCTCCTATTCTATTGCTGTCAATGGCAATCTTTATGGTTTCTTTCCTAGGAAATGTGGAGTTCGACAAGGAGATCCTTTCTCTCCTTATCTATTCCTAATATGTATGGAATACTTCCCTCGTATGCTGGGAATGGCCAGTCAACAGCCAGCTTTTCATTTTCATCCAAAGTGTGCACCTCATTATATTTGTCATCCTGCATTTGCTGATGATATCCTCTTATTCAGCCGTGGAGATTGCTCCTCTGTTCATATTCTGCTTGATCAGATTCATGCTTTTGGCCGGGTTTCAGGACTTCATATTAATGCAATGAAATCATTTATCTATTTTGGTGGTGTTGGCGACAGCTTAAAGCAAAATATCCTTCATGTCTCTGGTTTTTCATAAGGAAAATTTCCTTTCAAGTACCTTGGGGTTCCCCTAAGCTCTCATAGGCTTTTTTCTAGCCAGTTTTATCCCCTTCTGCATCAACTTGAAAGTGTTATTCAAAGCTGGATGGGTAAACATCTATCCTATGTTAGGCGGCTGGAACTAATTGGCTTTGTCTTATTTGGAATGGCCCAGTTTTGGCTTAGTATATTCCCCATTCTAGAGAGTGTCATCACTCAAATTACTTATATATGCAGAAAATTTCTTTGGACTGGTAGTACAGTCAGGAACACGTCTGCATTGGTTGCCTGGAAGAATGTTTATCTGCCAAAAGCTGAAGGAGGCCTTAGTCTATATGACATTAAAGCAAGGAACAATAGCTTTCTTATGAAGCAACTATGGAATATTCATTTGAAAACTGACTCCATTTGGATACAATGGGCGCACCATTTTTATTTGCAGGACACTAGCATCTGGACAGTTTCCCCTCATCAAACCTCCTCCCCCTTTTGGAAGTCTTTTATCAAACTACGGGACCGACTTCTTGATGATTGTGGAAGGTAGCAAGCAGTTGTCTCTATGCTGCAAAGTTGGGGTACTTCTACAAAGTTCTTTTCTGCTCAAGCTTATGACTACCTGAGAACTAAAGGCACCCCTGTCTCTTGGGCTAATGTGGTTTGGGAAACCTGGTGTCTTCCACGTCATAGTTTTATCCTGTGGCTTGCCTTGCTTCAACGCCTGAGAACAAGAGATAGGCTACATTTTATGGAGACTGATGTAAATTATGTCTTCTCTAATGAGCATGATGAAAGCCACAACCATCTGTTTTTTGCCTGCAGCTGGACTTCCCTCTTTTGGATGAAAGTCAAATCCTAGCTTAGGCTATGAAGAGGCATGACCACCATTAATAGTGCAGCTCGGGGCCTTCACCTTAAGGGGAAACCTGCTGTCACTAGAATGAAAAAAGTCTCCCTCAGCATTGTTGTCTACTTGATATGGGAAGAAAGGAATATAAGAGTTTTTGAAAATTCCAGCTCACTTGTGGAGTCTATCTTTAGGCGTTTTCAAGTTTTATTCTATATGATATTATGCTTCCATCAGCGTGATCTTGGTGCCTTTGCTTGACTGGCAACTTATTGATATGGTGATGCCATTCATTGGTTTGCTCTGAAAGGAGTTTGCTTTGGTTTCTCTGAGATGCTACTGCATGTATTGATTTCTTAGCCTGTTGATGTGTCATGCATTTTGCTTCGTTGTGCATGGGTTCGTGCATGGTTTCTTTGTACCTTCTCCAGCCTCTGCATGGAAAGGGACTGGTGTATAGCTGCATGGTTGACTATACTTATGAATCTGCTTGGTTGGCTGTAACTCTTCGTCTATGACTAGGCATAATCCTCAGTCTTTGGATAGATTTTTGGTTTATTCTTTTGTATGGATCATAGGCTCTGTGTCTCTATAATTGTATTATAGTTTGGGTTCATTTCTCTATGTTAGGTTGGAACCCTGTTTTTTTGGTTCTTTTCGTAACAGTTGTTTGCTCTTCAGCTGCTTGCTAATTCAGCCTCTAAGGGAATGTCTCTCCCTTCTTTGTTCTTTTGTGTATATACTTGCTGGTTCTCAGCACTGTAAATTTTTTATCTACTAATATACTTACCTTTGATAAAAAAAGAAGAAGAAGAAGGGAGAAGTGAATGAACTATGAATGCATTTTACCTTGTTGAAATTGTTAGATATTTGTGTTGATATATTTATTGTAATATTCACCTTTCAATAATATGTATTTTGTTTCAGGATCATCACATGCATGACAGGAGTAGATCCTAGCTTATGTTCCCTTCCTATAAACTAGGTTCTAGGGAGTGTACCCTTGTATTTTATAAACATGAAAATGTTTGTATAACTTAATTTATATAATTAATGTTTTAAAACTTGATTGAATGAATTTAACCTTTCATTTATATAACCATATTCTCATGTCTATGTATTTATATTTATATATTTATTTTATCAATCCATAATGATATTTTGTTTATCTAATGCATATCTTAAATATTGTGGTTGATGGGTGTGAGTATAAGTGTGGAATTGAAACCACAGATGATTGGGTTCGAGAATTAAGTTTATGAGATGCGAGCTATTAGAAGTGTAAATAGATTCCATGTCAATAACTTGGGACCTTCCGGTATAGGGGGGACTCCATCAAAAATTTCGGTAGATTTTAATATAAAGACCCATGAATTATATATATATATATATATACAAAAAAGAAAAAAAAAAATTACTTCTGTTTTTTTTTCGAATTGACATGAGATTGTTGTTTTATCCTGGAATGGGGGATGTTGCATTTTGGTATCAGAGCCCAGGTTGCTATTCCAGGGACATGAATAATTAGATGATTTTGAAATGTGTTTCAGGATGTTGAAGATAAGACAAGGAGCCAAGACTGATCCATCCCTAATTTGGGGAAGTGATCAGAGTTTTTGTAATGAAAGTGATCTAGACTAGGATCCCTTGGCAGACACCTCCTCTCATATACTTGTAGCTTTAGTGTACTCAGAAGGGGGTGACTCAGTGAGACTTCAAGATGATTTCGTTGTTCTGCTTAGGGTAGATGTTTCCATGATCGAGGTATCAGATAGACAGGGGGGAGATAATATACCCCCACCAGTGGCACCGGTAGCTGGATCAAACCCATTTTCAGATCCTGCTTTTATGGAACACATAGTGAGAGTTGTAGCAGTAGGAATGGTAGCGGGAGCCTTTCAATACGACTCCTAAAATCAGGGGAGTAGTTACCATAGTGCAATGGGTGAAGGGTGTAAGAGAGATGGGTTGTATGACTTACCATGACGAAGAGGATGCTGAGATTGCTAGGCATTGGCTGAGGAAAGTGGAAAGAGTTATAAATTAGATGCAAGTGCTAGAGGAGCTACAAGTGGATTGTGTGACTTAGCTATTGGTTAAAAGTGCCCACTCTTGGTAGGAGACCATTAGAGAGAGGAGATCAAGGGAGGTATTGAGATTGAGGGATTTTCATGAAGAGTTTGAGGAGAGGTACTATTCTTGGGAGTATAGGATGGAGAAAGAACAAGAGTTTTTGGATTTGAAATAGGGAGATTTGACAATTCTAGAGTATGAGAGGAGATTTCAAGATTTAGCAGCTTTTGCCTCCACTTACCTTCCCACAAAGTGCCATAGGGTGGAGAGGTTTCGTGATGGATTGAGGTGTGAATTGAGGATGATATTGATAGCCATGCAGTTTCAGTCTGTGCGGGAATTGATACGGGTTGCTCAGGGTATGGAGAGGGTAATAAAGGATACCCCGAAGCCAGTGGTCGAGCAGAGTCAGGCAATGGGAGCTAAAAGGAGACATTTTGAGTTTTTGACTGGGAGACCTCCTCTCCCAAAGAAAGGGAAGAGTGGGCAATCATCAGGACAGTTCCAGAAAAGAGGTGAGAGTTTCACCCTAGAAGGGAGCTCAGGAGGATCTAGACAAATCAATGGAAGAGGAGCTTAGGGAGGACAATCTAGACAAGGAGTCAAAACTGTTGAAGGGTCTATAGAGCAAAAGGGACCAGGATATCCATTTTGTCAGAGGTGTGAGCAGCGAATCCCTGGACATTGCTCTGTGATGCTGGGGAGATGTTATATTTGTTGAGGTGAGGGTCATCGATGGAGAGAGTGCCCGCATATAGGTAGAGGCTATTACTATTGTAGGGACATGAGTCATAGGAAGAAGGATTGTCCTCGTAGAACTACCGAGGGAGTCCATGGTCTGAGGATTGAGGTTTAGAGCCAACAACAATCACTGACAGTTGATTGTCCTATCAGGCTTACCCAGTCAAGGATGAGTGCTACTCATGGGAGGCCTTGAAATCAAGAGGGGAGGACTCAGGGTCGGGTATATCCAATGACCTACGAGGATGTGGGAGTTGTACCTAATATGGTGGCACAGTGGATTGTTTCACCAAAATGGTGACAATTCAAGGAATAAGTGATAAAAGAGTATTGTTTAAAGGGGAAGAAAAGTAATTCCAAGTTGTGTAATCTCAGTCTTGGTGGCTAGAAAATTACTAAGGAAAGGTTGTTCTGCTTGGTTAGCCCATGTAAGAAAGTTGGAGAAGGGTAGCATAGATTTGGCTAGTATTCCTGTTGTAAGGGAGTTTCGAGATGTATTCCCAGAAGAGTTGCCTGGATTACCTCCAGTTAGAGAAATTGAAGTTTCCATAGAAACTATTCCAGAAGTTTCTCCTTTAGCCCAGTCTCCTTATAGGATGACACCTATGGAATTAGCGGAATTGAAGGTCCAGCTTCAGGAGTTGTTAGATAAAGGCTTCATCTGGCCTAGTAACTCGCCTTGGGGAGCTTCGGTATTGTTTGTAAAGAAGAAGGATGACACCCTTCGTTTGTGCATTGATAATCGTCAATTGAATAAAGTGACGGTAAAGAACAGATACCCACTCCCACGAATAGATGACTTGTTTGATCAGTTGAAGGATGCTAGAGTGTTCTCTAAGATAGATCTGAGATCTAGATACCACCAATTGAGAATCAAGGAACAAGACATCCAAAACACTGCCTTCCGAACCCGTTATGGGCATTACGAGTTTTCGGTGATGCCTTTCAGGTTAACCAATGCTCCGGCCATGTTTATAGACTTGATGAATCGGGTGTTTCAACCTTACTTGGACCAATATGTGGTTGTATTTATTGATGATATTTTGGTATATTCAAACTCTCACTTGGAGCATGAACAACATCTAAGGGTTGTGCTACAGACTTTAAGAGAGAATCAATTATATGCAAAGTTGGATAAGTGTGAGTTCTGGCTCAAGGAAGTAGTATTTTTAGGCCATGTAATATTCATAGAAGGAATAATTATGGATCCAAGAAAGGTTGAGGTCGTGTTAAAATGGGAAAGGCCTACCAACGTGATAGAAATCCAGAGTTTCTTAGGTCTTGCTGGATATTATCGGAGGTTTATTGAGGGGTTCTCCACCATAGCATCAACTTTAACTAAGTTGACCCACAAGGAAGTCAGGTATGTTTGGTCGGAAGAGTGTGAAGCGAGCTTTCGAGAACTAAAGGAGAGGCTCACTTCTGCTCATGTGTTGTCCCTTCCATCGAGGACAGAAGGGTTTGTGGTATATAGTGATGCCTAAAAAAAGGGTCTAGGATGTGTATTGATGCAACACGGGCGTGTGATTGCTTATGCATCAAGATAGTTAAAGTTGCATGAAGTGAATTACTCGGTTCATGACCTAAAACTTGCAGCAATGGTTGTTGCTTTAAGAGTATGGAGACCTTATTTGTATGGGACATAAATTCAAATCTTTACAGACCATAAAAGTTTGAAGTATTTGATATCACAGAAGGAGTTGAACATGCGGCAGAGAAGATAGGTAGAGTTAATAAAAGATTATGATTGTGTTATTGACTACCATCCTAGTAAGCCTAATGTAGTAGCCGATACCTTAAGTAGGAAGGGAAAATAATGATGAATGATATGGAGCTTAAGGAACAGGAAAGTATAGTGGAGTTAAAGAAAATGGGCTTGCGGCTAAGTGTTGGGCTTGAGGGATCACTGTTAGCTCAGTTAAAGATCCGATTTGTGCTTCAAGATAAGGTCTTGGTGACTCAACAGGTAGATGGGAAAGTAAAAGAGATCAAAGAGAGGGTAAAAAAGGGTATAGAAACATCATTTCAAATGTTATTCAATGGGCTAATAGTTATAGGTAGACGAATTTATTTACCTGAGGATAAGATTTTGAAAGATAAAATATTAAGAGAAGCTCATAAATCTTGATTTGCTACTCATCCTGGGAGTACAAAGATGTATAGGGATTTAAAGGAATACTACTGGTGGCCAAATATGAAGAGGGAAATAGTAGAATTTGTGTCGAACTGTAGGATCTGTCAACAAGTAAAGATAGAACACCAGAAACCTATAGAGGAATTACAGTCATGATCAATTCTGGAATGGAAATGGGAGGATATTTCTATGGATTTTGTGACGAGATTACCTAGGGAAAAGAAGGGGAATGATGCCATATGGGTGGTCGTGGATCGACTAATAAAATCTGCTTTGTTTTTGCTTATAAAGATGACTGATTCGGTGGATAAATTGGCAAAATTATATGTAAATGAGGTAATCAGACTTCACAGAGTGCCAGTTTTAATTATATCGGATCGGGATCCAAGGTTCACACAGAGATTGTGGCCTAGCTTACAATGGGAAATAGGGACAAAGTTGAATATAAGCACGACATTTCTTCCTCAAATGGATGGTCAATCCAAAAGGACCATTCAAACTCTTGAGGATCTCCTGAGGTCCTGTGTGTTGGAGTTTGGAGGGGATTGGGAGGATCTCCTGCCATTGGTGGAGTTTACTTATAATAATAGCCATCAAACTACTATTGGTATGGCTCCTTATGAAGCATTGTATGGGAGTAACTGTCGTACCCCAATTTGTTGGGAGGAAGTAGGAGAAAGGAAGCTTTTGGGACCTGAAATGGTGCAACTGACAACTAACAAGGTAAGGGTGATCAAAAAGAGGATGAAGGAAGCCTAGGATAGACAAAAAAAGTTACGCAGATAGCCGAAGAAGGCCTTTGGAATTCCAAGTGGGGGATAAAGTATTTCTAAAGGTAGCTCCTTGGAAAGGCATCATTCGATTTGGAGTAAAACGGTAATTAGCCCCGAGATATATTGGGCCTTTTGAGATTAAGGAAAGAATCGGGCCAGTTGCATATTGATTAGAATAGCTTGTATATTTGGATAAGATTCACAATGTATTCCATGTATCATTGCTGCAAAAGGCCAAAATAGACCCCTCACGGGTATTGTCATAAGTTCCTATGAAGATTGAAGGGGATCTAACCATGAAAACTAAGGCCGTCAAGATCTTAGATCGAGATGAGAAGTTGTTGAGGAATAAGAGAGTTCCCTTAGTGAGAGTATTATGGAGAAGCTCTCGAATAGAAGAACAAACATGAGAAAGAGAATCCGAGATGAAGGAGAAGTTTCCGCACTTGTTCTCCGATATAGGTACATAACTTGAATTTCGAGAATGAAATTTTATTAGGAGGGGAGAATGTAAATCCCGAGAAAAAAAAAAATCAAGGCTGGATTAAATTAAAGGAAATAAACTAAACTAAAAAGAAGTGGGGGCAAAACGAATACACTTAAATAAAATGGGGCTTAAATGCAAATAAAAATAATTATAAAGCATAAGTACTCCTCTTCTCACCAAAAAAATAGATTTGTAGATAACTTAAAGAAAGAAAAGAGGGAGTTTTTATATTCATTTTTACAAATCAAGAGAGAAACCTTAAAATTTCAAAAACCCATCCAAGATTAAGGGTTATAGGTAGAATAAACACTAATGAGAAAAGGGATTAACAAGAAGAGAAGAGGGGAGCACCGGTTGTCATTAGAAAGAAAATGAGGGATCAAAACTTTGATTCATACCGGGTAAGGTATTCTAAACCTGCTCTTATGAGTCATTTCAAGTCGATTGTGAATTGATCCCTAGATGTTAATTTATAGATTTGAGTTTTTAGACTTGAATTGAGGAAAAAGTATGAGTTGCTAAATTAAAGAACTTCATGTGTTGTTTGTAAATGGAAAGGTTGATAAATCTGGACAATTTTGTCTCTTGAGTTTCAAAGAGATTTCGGGTAGGAGGATAAAGGAATTAGGATCAGATTCCTCATTGAAATTGTAGTTTTGGATGTTGGCTTACTAATGAAATTGGTCTTGCTCAATTTGGAGTTATGGAACTCCAACGATGGGTCACCAATCGATACTAGGTCATGATAGACCCTATAGGGTAGTAGGTCTGGTTCGTTGATGAGAAATTTTGACTTTCTTAGAGGTAGAACTAGGTTCTCCTTCCTTCATAGAACTTGTAGCCTTATGTCTTAGCTTTCTCCTTCCTTCAGAGAACTTGTAGTCTTATGTCTTAGCTTTCCAACAAGACTAATCTTGCTTGAATCGGAGTTCTATAACTCTATATATAGTTAAAAATATGATGAGAGGTCGTTGAGTAACAGTTGGACAGTAACAGTTCAAAAACGAGATAGTAATAGTTCGAAAATGAGACAATAACAGTTCAATGTTTAGACAGTAACATTTTAAAAATGAGACAGTAACAGTTGGACAATAACAATTCAAAAATGAGACAGTAATAGTTCAATATCTAGACAATGACAGTTCAAAAATCAGACAACAACAGTTGGACAGTGACAATTCGAAAACGAGACAGTAACAATGCAAAAATGAGATAGTAACAATTCAATATCTAAACAGTAATAGTTTAAAATGAGACAATAATAGTTCAATATCTAGACAGCAACAATTCAATATCTAGACAGTGACAATTCAGGATTTAAGTAGAAACAATATATATATATATATATATATATATATTATATATATATATATATATATAAAGGAATGATAACTATGGTTGGACAAAAAATGACAATATTAATGGGTGAAATGAGAAAACATAAAATATTAAGAAATGACTAAAAGAGAGACTTATTGGTTATTGATATAGTTATAATAAAACATATCGTTGAGTGAAGAAAATTTATGAGATAAACCTATTAATTTCAGGAGGGAGCACAGGCACGGTGCAACAACAGCAGCAGGGGAGCACAAGTAGAGCTTCTATTACAGGTAGGTGAATTGCACCTATACTTCCTAGTTCATTCCATGATTTATTTATATTACCAATGTGAAATGTGAATTACTGAATGTATGTGTATTTAAGGTGAAAAGTTGCTGTGTGAATTGCCAAATGATGAAATTATCACTGACAAAAGAAACATGAGAAGTGTGATTTGAGGCGTAAACTAGCATACATTTAGTGTATGTTAGGATCCTAGGTAAGGGGATCGCCACAATTGAACTAGCATACATTTAGTGTATGTTAGGATCCCGGGTAAAGGGATCACCATGAATAAACTAGCATATATTTAGTGTATGTTAGGATCCCAGGTAAGGGGAACACCATGAATAAACTAACATACATTTAATGTATGTTAGGATCCCGGGTAAGGGGATTGCCATGATTGGACTAGCATACATTTAATGTATGTTAGGATCCCAGGTAAGGGAATCACCTTGCATCGACTTCTATGGGGTGATGATGATGATGATACAAGTGAAATTGGTATCGGTAATGTGATAAGCAATAAAATAATAATCATGTTTGATTTCATAAAGTCTGGAATGAAGGTAGAAAATGGCAGAGGGAACAACTATTAATAGTTGGATCAGGAAGAGATTCTAATAAAAACTAGAAGGGAGAAGCGAATGAACTATGAATGCATTTTACCCTGTTGAAATTGTTAGATATTCGTGTTGATATATTTATTGTAATATTCACCTTTCAATAATATTGTATTTTTGTTTTAGGATCATCGCATGCACGGCAGGAGTAGATCCTAGCTTATGTTCCTTTCTTGTAATCTAGGTTCTAGGGAGTGTACCCCTGTATTTTCTAACATGAAAATGTTTGTAATATTAATGTTTAAACTTGATTGAATGAATTTAACCCTGTAGTTCATATAACCATATTTCATGTCTATATATTATATTTATTTATTTATTTTATCCATCCATAATGATATTTTGTTATCTAATGCATATCTTAAATATTGTGGTTGATGGGTGTGAGTATAAGTGTGGAATTGAAACCCAGGATGATTGGGTCGGGAATTAAGTTATGAGATGCGAGCTATTAGAAGTGTAAATAGATTCCATGTCAATAACTTGGGACCTTCCGGTATAAGGGGGACTCCGTCAAAATTCTGGTAGATTTTAATACAAAGACCATGAATATATATATATACAAAAAAACATTACTCTGTTTTTTCGATTGACATGAGATTGTCGTTTTATTTCGGAATGGAGGATGTTACACAAATTTTGTAGCCATGTTTTAGCTTTATCTTTTAAAGAAAAAAGAAAAAGCTTTAATCTGATGATGTTCATACTACAACTTGAGTCATTATAAGTGTTACAAACTTCTTCAAATTCTCTCAAATGCAAGTATGGATTTTCTAGATCTAAGCCACGAAAATTATACCATGTTAATGCTTTGATTTTGTTATGTGATTGATGAATTTGCATGATTATAAATCGGGTGAATGAAGGTGTGATTGTAACATGTTGTTGTGAATATACTTGTGATAGGATGATGAATTATGACACGACCAAAAGATTGATGTCTTCTCCCAAGCGCAGGAGCATCAAAGTAGTAAATAACCTGACAAGACCGGGGTCGAACCACAGGGAGGTTAATTGTATAAATTATAGACAACAATAATACAACAACAACAATAACAACTACAATAATAACAATAACAATAACAATAACAATAACAATAACAATAACAATAGTAATAATAATAATAATAATAATAATAATAATAAAGAAGTTGTTGATAAGACCTTTGAGATGGAAGATTAATGTAAGAATTAAAACAATTATAAAAACAAATGTCAATGTTAGAGGATCCACTAATGATATTTCAAACAAGTATAGTATAAACTCTTATTATTCAACTGAAAATCACACACAAAGGAGGTTCCGATCAGATGATTTTTCATTAATAGCTCATTATAAATTGTTAACAAGATCATATTAATTATCTTATTTAAGTAACACCAAACTTTTAAATATTGTTAGGAATTCATGATGCTAACTTATGTTAACAAACAAATCAAGTTCTTCCTTTCATAGCACATGTGTAAACACCCAAACGAAAATAATATATTTAGAGAGAGAGAGAGAGATGATGATGAACGCAGTTTTCGCTGCCGATTCTGGATTTGGCAGCGACATAGCTTTTCGCTGCCCATTTCTTGATCGGCAGCGACGCAGTTTCTGCTGCCGATTTCTGGATCGGCAGCGACGCAGTTTTCGCTGCCGAGGCAGAAATCGGCAGCGATGCAGTTTTCGCTGCCGATCTCTCAATCAACAGTGATGCAGAGCTGGGAGGGAGGGGTAAAACTGGTTTTAGATCAACCAAACAAGGATAAGGACACACCTAAACCAACCCCCAAACAACCCATTTCATTTGATGGGTAGTATAAATACAAAGAGGGGAGAGAGAATGACCCATCTTCTTCCCAAACCAGCAGTTGCATGCCATTCTTCCCTTCCCCTTTCACAACAGAAATGAGACCTTCAGAGAGGAGTGGGCAGCTGCATAGAGGAGAGGAAAAAGAGAGCTGGAAAACGTGAGAGGAAGAAGAAGGAGGAGAACCAGTAGCTGAAGAGAAAAGAATAGTGTCAAACCTTCCTGAAACTTAGTTAAATTCAGAAGGTATGTGTCATGAAACTCCTTTTCCTCTCCCCCTTAAGATCAAAAACGAAAATGAAGAAGAAAAACCCTAAGAAAAATTGATCTAAGACCTAAGCCAGCTATGAGGGAAACTGAAATTAACTAGGAGAACTAGCAAACAGAAGTGAAATAAAGTCAATTTCAGAACATCTAACAATTATGGTAGAAGGCTGGCTTTAACTATGGGGTAGGCCAGCATGCATGTGTGTGTGTGTTCTGCTGAAATTTAATGCTTTTTGCTGTGATGTTGTTGCTGGAATTAATGCGTTCTCCTGTGATGATTGTTGTTGAAATCAATGTGTTCTGCTGTGATGTTGTTGCTGAAATTTAACGTTTTCTGCTGTGATGTTGTTGTTGGAATTAATGTGTTTTGCTGAGATGATTGTTGCTTAAATTAATGTGTTGTGCTGTGATGTTGTTGCTGAAATGTAATGTGTTCTGCTGTGATGTTGTTGCTGGAATTTTTGTTGAAGAACTATGTGCTGAAATTGATGGTTCCGATTTGTGTGTTGCGCAGCGAAATTCTGTTTCGCTGTCGAAATCGAACCTCCTGCAGCAAATCGATATTCGCTGCCGAATTGTGTATGGTGCAGCGAAATTCTGTTTCGCTGCCGCAACTGAACCTCCTGCAACAAAATTCTATTTCGCTGCCGCGACCGAACCTCCTGTAGCGAATCGATATTCGCTGCCGATTTGTGTGTTGCGCAACGAAATTCTGTTTCGCTGCCGCAACCGAACCTCCTGCAGCGAATCGATATTCGCTGTCGAATTGTGTATTGTGCAACGAAATTCTGTTTCGCTGCCGCAACTGAACCTCCTACAGCGAAATTCTGTTTCGCTGCCGCAACCGAACCTCCTGCAGCGAATCGATATTCGCTGTCGAATTGTGTATTGTGCAACGAAATTCTGTTTCGCTGCCGCAACTGAACCTCCTACAGCGAAATTCTGTTTCGCTGCCGAAACCGAACCTCCTGCAGTGAATCGATATTCGCTGCCGAATTGTGTATTGTGCAGTGAAATTCTGTTTCGCTGCCGAAACCGAACCTCCTGCTGTGAATCGATATTCGCTGCCGAATTGTGTATTGTGCAGCGAAATTCTGTTTCGCTGCCGCAACTGAACCTCCTGCAACGAAATTCTGTTTCGCTGCCGAAACCGAACCTTCTACAGCGAATCGATATTCGTTGCTGATTTGTGTATTGCGCAGCGAAATTCTGTTTCGCTGCCGAAACCGAACCTCCTGCAGCGAATCGATATTCGCTGCCGAATTGTGTATTGTGCAGCGAAATTCTGTTTCGCTGCCTCAACTGAACCTCCTGCAGCGAAATTCTGTTTTGCTGCCGAAACCGAACCTTCTGCAGCGAATCGATATTCGCTGCCGATTTGTGTATTGCGCAGCGAAATTCTGTTTCGCTGCCGCGACTGAACCTCCTGCAACGAATTGATATTCGCTGCTGAATTGTGTGTTGTGCAGCGAAATTCTGTTTCGCTGCCGAAACTGAACTTCCTGCAGCGAGTTGATATTCGCTGCCGAGTTGTGCGTTGTGCAGCGAAACTGTGGCACCAACAGCGATGCAGTTTTCGCTTCCGAACGAGCTGCCGGCAGCGAAACAGTTGTCGCTGCCGAACTGGCAGCCTGCAGCGAACCAGTTCTCCCTGCCGAATTGGGCAGCCCGCAGCGAACCAGTTCTCGCTACCGATTCCTACAATAAGCCTCCTAAGCAGGAATTATTTAAATGCTAGTAACAATTTCATGATATGATGGTGTAAAATATGGAACACTTGAGTACTATCATATTGTTAGAACCGATATTAGATTGTTGAACGCTTAAATGTTGATTAAAGATTGATTAGCTTCGACTAATGGCATCCGAATGGATGGCCGGGATAAAAGAGTGATTAGCTTCGGCTAATGGCATCCAAACGGATGGCCGGGACAAAGAATGATTAGCTTTGGCTAATGGCGTCCGAATGGATGGCCGGGATGAAGGATTGATTAGCTTCGGCTAATGGCATCCAAACGGATGGGCGGGACAAAGAATGATTAGCTTTGGCTAATGGCGTCCAAACGGATGGCCGGGATGAAGGACTGATCAGCTTCGGCTAATGGCATCCAAACGAATGGATGGCCGGGATAAAAGAGTGACTTCACTGCCGATTTTGGATCGGCTGCGACGCAGTTTCCGCTGCCGATTCTAGATCGGCAGCGACGCAGTTTCCGCTGCCAATTTTGGATCGGCAGCGACCCAGTTTTCGCTGCAGATACAGAAATCGGCAGCGACGCAGATTCCGCTGTCGATTCTGGATCTGCACGACACAGATTCCGCTGCCGATTTTGGATAGGCAGCGACACAGTCTTCGCTGCCGATACAGAAATCGGCAGCGACCCAGTTTTCGCTGCCAATTCCTTGATCGGCAGCAATGCAGTTTCTGCTGTCGATTTTTAGGATCGGCAGCGACGCAGCTTTCACCATGGAATCCGGATAAATGGCCGGGACAAATGAATGACTAGTTTTGGCGAATGGCACCCGAAAACTTGAGTATCTATATGTACTACTAGTTGTTATAGCAAATACATGAAGAAATTATATTTGTTAATGCTTTATTTAATTGCCAAACCGTTAGTTGCCATTATTATTATTATTAAGTATTTGCATTCTCTTAAATGTTTGTACTGCTGCAGGGACTTCACACCAACGAGATGCCTAGGAAACCCGATACACGGGAACCTACTTTTGCAAGGAATTATGTAGATGTAATTTAAATCACAATGTATTTTGTATGGATCAATGTACTGAATGTATAACTTTTATTAGATCCTTTTTGTTTAAAATTGTGATGACTATTAGTAGGATAAGACTGCAAACTCATGTCTATGTATATATTTTTAATATGAACTTCAAATCAAGCAACCTTAATATTACGTGTTTGTGTAAGTTTCACTTTGAAATGAAATGTTGATTGTATGGATTGTATTTTGATGATGTGAGGATTTAGATCCATTGATTGTCGACACCATGTGGATTGAATGCATATATATATATATATATATATATATATATATATATAAAAATTACTGTGTTTTGGGCTTGGAAAGCCGGGTTGTTACAACATGTGTAGGTAATACCATACGGTTAGACTATAAGAGTGCCAAACATTTGTTGTACCAAGTGTTATACAACACAAATCTAGATTAACCATTTAACAAGAAAGGTATTAAGAATTAGTAAGATAAAAAGATAAGACATTTTAATATTAAACATTAAGGTCCATGTTGAGTTTACATGATACTTATTCTTACACTCTTAGTGTAACCTTTTCACCTTGACATAATAAACTTCGCTAAACATAATGAAGAAGAGAAACATAAATAAACAAAATAAGAACATAAATAAAATACAAGTTAACTAAGTAAAGGAAAGGAAATCAAAAGCATAAACAAGATATTAATGAAAGCAAAACTTAAGAATTACAAAAAAATTTAAAGAGAAAGAGCAAGAGAAAGTTCTTAATCTAAACAACTAAGCTCCTAAATGCATGGCAAATGCCTCCTTTTATAGGCCAAAATTTGGAACTATTGATTTGATGACTAATTGTTGAGTGGGTGGCCAACTGTTGACTTGGTGAAAATCCTTATCTTCTTGTCTGTATAAAACATCATTACTAGCATCAGAACTGGAAGCACCTATACTCATGAAAGTTATAGGAAATTGTCTTATCTTTCCAGGAAAAAAAATGAGGTCATTCGGACTTCTAGAACTCGAGATATGGGCTGAACACTGAACAATATCTGGGCTGCAGGACAGATTCGGACTTCTCCGTTGTTACAATAATTTGGACTTAAAAACGGCTTTTTTAAATCTTGGACTCCACATGAAAGTTGTAGGCCCATGTCTTAACGAATCTATCTACACAGTTGAGGTCATTTGGACATCTAAAACTCAAGATATGACCCAATTACTGAATAGTGTTCCAGTTTGGACTACACCAATATCTCTTTTCTAAGATTGACCCTCTCTTTGTCGTTTCAATTTCAATACTTAAACTCATAAATCAATCCTTTTCATTTATGTGATAGGTATGCATTTAAGATGAACATTTACCATAAATAAAAGGTATATTTTATTATTAGGTATGTTATTATAAAACATACTTTAGTTAAGGAGTTATTGATACTTCAAGTGCAAAATGATATTATAAAACTTTGATAAAAATAAAATTTTAAGTACTAAGCACCCCCCCCTAACCAGCTTATTACTAGTCCCTAATAATCAAAGCGTTAAAATAGAAAAACAATTTGCAAATTCAATAAAGCAAGACATTCATCATTCAAGTTTCATTAATCTATCTAGATAAATAAACTCTCATTCAATTCATATGTCTGCTCAATACCTCTTAAATAAGATATTAATAAACCTTTTTTTTGTGCACAAAATATCAACATATAGTTATGGAGCTTTATATGGAAGAAAACAAAATTTTTGTTCTAATGTTTAAGGTTAACTTCCTTGGGTAGGATTACTATCTTTTTTTTTTCTTTTAAATATATATACATATAACTTAAAACACAATGCATCTTTAACCCATATAACGAGCTTTCGGCTAATGACTCCCAGACCAGTTGGTCTTAGGGCATTAGGTGTTGAGACAACCCTATAATCTTAGTAACTCGGGTTCCAGATACTGATTGTAGATAGTGCAATGTTTGATTCCCTTACGCTTTTCTCCTCAACCCATGTAACAAGCGTTGGGTCAATAGCTCCCAAGTCAGTTGACTTTAGGGTATTAAGTGTTAACACACCTCTTCGGGCTTAATTACTTAGGTTAGAGAGGCTATAAAACCAAACTTATCTACATTTTATTATTATTATTATTATTGTTTTTGTTTTTGTTTTTTGTTTTTCAAATTATATATTATCCCTTTCCCTTAGTTGTTACCTTTAAGAAAACAACATAAATAATGTAATAATCCAATGTGCAACCCACAATCATATGTTAAAGTGTGTGTGTGAAAATGAAGATTTAAAACTACTTGTTAAATGTACATATGAGCATAATCAAGTGATAACAATATGAGAGTTTGTAAACCTGAATATTTCAAGAAGTATTCTGATAGACCTTGTTAAGAAGTTTACAAAGATGCGTCTCAAGAGTCACTTTAACAAAAGAACTCCTTTTACTCTACAATCCTAGTAAGAACAGTTTTGTAAATAGTTTATGAAATAGAAAACACAGTTGGTTTTTTTTTTTTAAATATCGACTACTATCCTTTCCCCCCAACTAAAATGAGACATTGTCCTCATTAAAGTTCTTTTCTTAAAGTTCATCATTCAAGTTCCATTAATCTATCTAGATAAAGAAACTCTCATTAAATTCATATATCTGCTCAATACCTCTTAAACAAGATATTAATAAACCTTTCTTTTGTGTGCAAAATATCAACATATAGTTATGGGGGTTTACTTGGACGAAAACAAAATTTTTGTTCTAATGTTTAAGGTTAACTTCCTTGGGTAGGATTACTATCTTTTTTTTCTTTTAAATATATATACATATAACTTAAAACACAATGCATCTTTAACCCATGTAACGAGCTTTCGGCAAATGACCCCCAGACTAGTTGGTCTTAGGGCATTAGGTGTTGACACAACCCTATAATCTTAGTAACTCGGGTTGCAGATACTGATTGTAGATAGTGTAATGTTTGATTCCCTTAAGCTTTTCTCGTCAACCCATGTAACAAGCGTTGGGCCAATAGCTCCCAAGTCAGTTCACTTTAGGGTATTAAGTGTTAAAACACCTCTTCAGGCTTAATTACTTAGGTTAGGGAGGCTACAAAACCAAACTTATCTACGTTTTATTATTATTATTATTATTATTATTATTATTATTATTATTATTTTTGTTTTTTCAAATTATATATTATCTCTTTCCTTTAGTTGTTACCTTTAAGAAAAGAACATAAATAATGTAATAATCCAATGTGCAACCCACAATCATATGTTAAAGTGTGTGCGTGAAAATGAAGATTTAAAACTACTTGTTAAATGTGCATATGAGCATAATCAAGTGATAACAATATGAGAGTTTGTAAACCTGAATATTTCAAGAAGTATTGTGATAGACCTTGTTAAGAAGTTTACTAAGATGCGTCTTAAGAGTCACTTCAACAAAAGAACTCATTTTACTCTACCATCCTAGCAACAACAGTTTTGCAAATAGTTTACGAAATACAAAACACAATTGGTTTTTTTTTTTTTTTTAAATATCAACTACTATTCTTTCCCCCCCCAACTAAAATGAGACATTGTCCTCATTAAAGTTCTTTTCTTAAAGTTCATCATTCAAGTTCCATTAATCTATCTACATAAACAAACTCTCATTAAATTCATATATCTGCTCAATACCTCTTAAACAAGATATTAATAAACCTTTTTTTTGTGTGCAAAATATCAACATATAGTTATGGGGGTTTACTTGGAAGAAAACAAAATTTTTGTTCTAATGTTTAAGGTTAACTTCCTTGGGTAGGATTACTATCTTTTTTTTTTTTTTTTGCTTTTAAATATATATACATATAACTTAAAACACAATGCATCTTTAACCCATGTAACGAGCTTTTAGCTAATGACTCCTAGACCAGTTGGTCTTAGGGCATTAGGTGTTGAGACAACCCTATAATCTTAGTAACTCGAGTTGCAGATAATGATTGTAGATAGTGCAATGTTTCATTCCCTTAAGCTTTTCTCCTCAACCCATGTAACAAGCGTTGGGCCAATAGCTACCAAGTCAGTTGACTTTAGGGTATTAAGTGTTAAAACACCTCTTCAGGCTCAATTACTTAGGTTAGGGAGGCTACAAAACCAAACTTATCTATGTTTTTTATTGTTATTATTATTATTGTTTTTGTTTTTGTTTTTGTTTTTTGTTTTTCAAATTATATATTATCCATTTCCCTTAGTTGTTACCTTTAACAAAAGAACATAAATAATGTAATAATACAATGTGCAACCCACAATCATATGCTAAAGTGTGTGTGTGAAAATGAAGTTTTAAAAATACTTGTTAAATGTGCATATGAGCAGAATCAAGTGATAACAATATGAGAGTTTGTAAACCTGAATATTTCAAGAAGTATTCTGATAGACCTTGTTAAGAAGTTTACTAAGATGCGTCTCAAGAGTCACTTTAACAAAAGAACTCCTTTTACTCTACCATCCTAGTAACAACAGTTTTGCAAATAGTTTACGAAATAGAAAACACAGGTGGTTTTTTTATTTTTAAATATCAACTACTATCCTTTCCCCCCCAACTAAAATGAGACATTGTCCTCATTAAAGTTCTTTTGTTAAAGTTCATCAGTCAAGTTCCATTAATCTATCTAGATAAACAAACTCTCATTAAATTCATATATCTGCTCAATACCTCTTAAACAAGATATTAATAAACCTTTCTTTTGTGTGCAAAATATCAACATATAGTTATGGGACTTTACTTGGAAGAAAACAAAATTTTTGTTCTAATGTTTAAGGTTAACTTCCTTGGGTAGGATTACTATCTTTTTTTTGCTTTTAAATATATATACACATAACTTAAAACACAATGCATCTTTAACCCATGTAACGAGCTTTCGACTAATGACTCCCAGACCAGTTGGTCTTAGGGCATTAGGTGTTGAGACAACCCTATAATCTTAGTAACTCGGGTTGCAGATATTGATTGTAGATAGTGCAATATTTGATTCCCTTAAGCTTTTCTCGTCAACCCATGTAACAAGCGTTGGGCCAATAGCTCCCAAGTCAGTTGACTTTAGGGTATTAAGTGTTAAAACACCTCTTCGGGCTCAATTACTTAGGTCAGGGAGGCTACAAAACCAAACTATCTATGTTTTTTATTGTTATTATTATTATTATTTTTGTTTTTGTTTTTTGTTTTTCAAATTATATATTATCCATTTCCCTTAGTTGTTACCTTTAAGAAAAGAACATAAATAATGTAATAATCCAATGTGCAACCCACAATCATATGCTAAAGTGTGTGTGTGAAAATGAAGTTTTAAAAATACTTGTTAAATGTGCATATGAGTAGAATCAAGTGATAACAATACGAGAGTTTGTAAACCTGAATATTTCAAGAAGTATTCTGAAAGACTTTGTTAAGAAGTTTACTAAGATGCGTCTCAAGAGTCACTTTAACAAAAGAACTCCTTTTACTCTACCATCCTAGTAACAACAGTTTTGCAAATAGTTTACGAAATAGAAAACACAGCTGATTTTTTTTTTTTTAATATCAACTACTATCCTCTCCCCCCAACTAAAATGAGACATTGTCCTCATTAAAGTTCTTTTGTTAAAGTTCATCAGTCAAGTTCCATTAATCTATCTAGATAAACAAACTTTCATTAAATTCATATATCTGCTCAATACCTCTTAAACAAGATATTAATAAACCTTTCTTTTGTGTGCAAAATATCAACATATAGTTATGGGGCTTTACTTGGAAGAAAACAAAATTTTTGTTCTAATGTTTAAGGTTAACTTCCTTGGGTAGGATTACTATCTTTTTTTTGCTTTTAAATATATATACACATAACTTAAAACACAATGCATCTTTAACCCATGTAACGAGCTTTCGGCTAATGACTCCCAGACCAGTTGGTCTTAGGGCATTAGGTGTTGAGACAACCCTATAATCTTAGTAACTCGGGTTGCAGATATTGATTGTAGATAGTGCAATATTTGATTCCCTTAAGCTTTTCTCGTCAACCCATGTAACAAGCGTTGGGCCAATAGCTCCCAAGTCAGTTGACTTTAGGGTATTAAGTGTTAAAACACCTATTCGGGCTCAATTATTTAGGTCAGGGAGGCTACAAAACCAAACTATCTATGTTTTTTATTGTTATTATTATTATTGTTTTTGTTTTTGTTTTTTGTTTTTCAAATTATATATTATCCATTTCCCTTAGTTGTTACCTTTAAGAAAAGAACATAAATAATGTAATAATCCAATGTGCAACCCACAATCATATGCTAAAGTGTGTGTGTGAAAATGAAGATTTAAAAATACTTGTTAAATGTGCATATGAGTAGAATCAAGTGATAACAATACGAGAGTTTGTAAACCTGAATATTTCAAGAAGTATTCTGAAAGACTTTGTTAAGAAGTTTACTAAGATGCGTCTCAAGATTCACTTTAACAAAAGAACTCCTTTTACTCTACCATCCTAGTAACAACAGTTTTGCAAATAGTTTACGAAATAGAAAACACAGCTGATTTTTTTTTTTTTAATATCAACTACTATCCTTTCCCCCCAACTAAAATGAGACATTGTCCTCATTAAAGTTCTTTTGTTAAAGTTCATCAGTCAAGTTCCATTAATCTATCTAGATAAACAAACTATCATTAAATTCATATATCTGCTCAATACCTCTTAAACAAGATATTAATAAACCTTTCTTTTGTGTGCAAAATATCAACATATAGTTATGGGGGTTTACTTGGAAGAAAATAAAATTTTTGTTCTAATGTTTAAGGTTAACTTCCTTGGGTAGGATTACTATCTTTTTTTTTGCTTTTAAATATATATACATATAACTTAAAACACAATGCATCTTTAACCCATGTAACGAGCTTTCGGCTAATGACTCCCAGACCAGTTGGTCTTAGGGCATTAGGTGTTGACACAACCCTATAATCTTAGTAACTCGGGTTGCAAATACTGATTGTAGATAGTGCAATGTTTGATTCCCTTAAGCTTTTCTCCTCAACCCATGTAACAAGCGTTGGGCCAATAGCTCCCAAGTCAGTTGACTTTAGGGTATTAAGTGTTAAAACACCTCTTCGGGCTTAATTACTTAAGTTAGGGAGGCTACAAAACCAAACTTATCTACATTTATTATTATTATTATTATTGTTTTTGTTTTTGTTTTTTGTTTTTCAAATTATATATTATCCATTTCCCTTAGTTGTTACCTTTAAGAAAAGAACATAAATAATGTAATAATCCAATGTGCAACCCACAATCATATGCTAAAGTGTGTGTGTGAAAATGAAGATTTAAAAATACTTGTTAAATGTGCATATGGGCAGAATCAAGTGATAATAATATGAGAGTTTGTAAACCTGAATATTTCAAGAAGTATTCTGATAGACGTTGTTAAGAAGTTTACTAAGATGCGTCTCAAGAGTCACTTTAACAAAAGAACTCCTTTTACTCTACCATCCTAGTAACAACAGTTTTGCAAATGGTTTAGGAAATAGAAAACACAGTTGGTTTTTTTTTAAAATATCAACTACTATCCTTTCCCCCAACCAAAATGAGACATTATCCTCAATGTTCTAAGGTAGAAAGATAGAGTATAAAAGACATCACCTGAAATAGCGAACACTGACAAACCTGAAACACACTTAAACAAATATAAGAAACAACAAAACACTAAAAAAACCAAAAGACACAAAGTTTTTACAAATGAAGGCTCAAATCCAATCTAAGCTTTTTACGGCTTTCCTTAGTCGACCAATTTATATGACTCATGGATGGATCAATTACAGGGATGAAAGATTGTAGTTGGTCAATCAATTGTTCAGCAATTGCAGCAAAGATTATGATTTGTCGTGTCGAAGATGTTAGAAATTCATGTTCCACAACATGATCAAGAAAAGATAACAACTTATCATAAAAACCATTAATATTTAACAGACCTATAGGTTTATGGTGAATGTGAAGTTAGGCCTAAGAGGATATATGAAAGATCTCTTTCAATGTACCTAGACCACCTGGTTAGGCAATGAAGGCATCAACATGGTTAATCATTGCATTCATTCAATCAGACATTGTGGGGACCTGTAATTCCTCTTCAATTGTTTTTCCAATGATGTCCCCTTGTGCTAAAGCTTTGGGGACAACCCCCAAAACTTGATTACCTCCTAAAAATAGAGTCATCCTTAATGAATTGTATTTTATCTTCATACTTTACAGATACCATTCCTAAAGAATGACATGTCGCATTACAAGTCCATCTGACGCATCTGTGATAGACTTCCAGTCGTTTTGCACGACATTTCTTCGCAAAAGTGCTTTTACCTGTTCCAGGCATGTATGAAATGAAAGAATTGGAGGACTTACCTGATAATCGGACTTGTGCTTCAATCAACCAACGAATATCTTCAGGAATTCCATGATTCATTAACAACCTCAATCTTGCACAGCTAGCACGGTAAAGTTTTGTAATCACATTTTAAGGCAGAGCAGGAAAATTGACACGACCAAAAGTTTGATGTCTTCTTGACACGACCAAAAGTTTGATGTCTTCTCCCAAGTGTCAAAGTAATAAATAACCCGGCAAGACCGGGGTCGAACCACAGAGAGGTTAATTGTATAAATTATAAATAACAAGACAACAACAACAACTATAATAACAACAGTAATAGTAATAATAATATTAATAGTAATAGTAATAATAATAATACTCAGTACGTGGCGTTGTTATACCTGAGAATGATCTAAAAGATCGGGTCACAGGTTTTCAGCTTATATACTGATTTTATGAAAAGATCAAAGAGATATATTATATAATGTAAACAGATTTATGATGCGAATGAACAAGGCCAGACCAACAATGTCAGGATCCTTGATCAAACACAGAGCATACTTAACGTATATAAAATATAACAAGGATGCAAATAATAATAATAATAATAATAATAATAATAATAATAATAATAGTATTAGTAGTAGTACTAATACTAATAATAATAATAATAATAATAATAATAATAATAATAATAATAATAAAGAGGAAGAAGTTGATGAAAATTTTGAGATGGAAGATCAATGTGATAATTAAACAATGATAACAACAAGTGTCAAGGTTAGAGGATCCACTAATGGTATTTCAAACAAGTATAGTATAAACTCTTATTACTCAATTTGAAAACCACACACGAAGGAGGTTCCAATCGGATGATTTGTCATTAATAGCTCATTATAAATTATTAATATGATCATATTAATTATCTTATTTACATAACATCAAATTTTTAAATATTGTCAGGAATTCATGATGTTAACTGATGTTAACAACAAATCAAGTTCCTTTCATAACACAGGTGTAGGTAATACCATACGGTTGCGCTATGAGAGTGCCCAGCATTTGTTGTACCAAGTGTTATACAACACAAATCTAGATTAACCATTTAACAAGCAAGGTATTAAGAATTAGTAAGATAAAAAGATAAGACATGTTAATATTAAACATTAAGGTCCATGTTGAGTTTACACCATACTTATTCTTACACCATTAGTGTAACCTTTTCACCTTGACATAATAAACTTAGCTAAACATAATGAAGAAGAGAAACATAAATAAACCAAAAAAGAACATAAATAAGATACAAGTTAACTAGGGAAAGGAAAGGAAATGAAAAACATAAACAAGATATTAATGAAAGCAAAGCTTAAAAATTACAAAAAAAAAAATATAAAGAGAGAAATAAATAGCATGAACTTGATCTGAATAACCAAGCCCCCAAATACATGGTAAATGCCTCCTTTTATAGGCCAAAATTCAGAATTATTGATTTGATGACTAATTGTTGAGTGGGTGGCCAACTCTTGACTTTGTGAAAATCTTCATCTTCTTGTTTGAATAAAACGAAAATGATAGCATTAGAACTGGATCCACTTGAAAACATGAAAGTTGTAGGAAATTGTCTTAGCTTTCCAAAAAAAAAAAATGAAGGTCATTTGAACTTCTAAAACTCCAGATATGAGCCAAACATAAAACAGTGCGGGCTACAAGACAGATTCAGACTTCTCCGTTGTTGCTATAATTTGGACTTCAAAACGATCTTAGATCTTGATGAAAACATGAAAGTTGTAGGCCTATGTCTTAGCAAATCGGTGTAAATATTTGAGGTCATTTGGACATCTAGAACTCGAGATATGACCTAATTACCGAATAGTGTTCCAGTTTGGACTGCACCAACAGTTTGACCCTCTCTTTGTCCTTTCAATTTCCATACTTGAACTCATCAATCAATCCTTTGATTTATGTGATAGGCCTGCATTTAAGATGAACATTTACCATACATTAAGGCATTTTATAGTATTAGACTTGTTATTATAAAACATGCTTTAGTTAAGGAGTTATTGATACTTTAAGTGCAAAATGATGATATAAAACCTTGATAAATATGCACTTTTAAGTACTAATCACACCCCCCAACCAGCTTATTACTAGTCCCTAGTAATCAAAGTGTTAAAATAGAAAAACAATTTGCAAATTCCATAAAGCAAGGCATTCATCATTCAACTTACTTTAATTTATCCAGATAAATAAACTCTCATTAAATTCATATATCTGCTCAATAGCTCTTAAACAAGATATTACTAAACCTTTCTTTTGTGCTCAAAATATCAACATATAGTTATGGGGCTTTACTTGGAAGAAAAACAAATTTTTGTTCTAATGTTTAAGGTTAACTTCCTTAGGTTGAGATTATTATTTTTTTTCTTTTTCTTTTTATTTATTTATTTATTTATATACACATACAACTTGAAACACAATGTATCTTTAACCCATGTAACAAGTTTTAGGCTAATAACTCTCAGACCAGTTGGTCTTAAGGCATTAGGTCTTGAGACACCCCTACGAGCTTAGCAACTTGGGTTGCAGATACTGATACGTAGATAGTGCAATGTTTGATTCCCTTAAGCTTTTCTCCTCAACCCATGTAACAAGCGTTGGGCTAATAGCTCCCAAGTTAGTTGACTTTAGGGTATTAAGTGTTAAAACACCTCTTCGGGCTTAATTGCTTAGGTTAGGGAGGCTACGAAACCAAACTTATCAACCTTTTTATTATCATTATTTTTTTTGTTTTGTTTGTTTTTTTTTTTTTGCAAATTATTTACTATCCCTTTCCCTTAATTGTTACCTTTAACAAAAGAACATAAATAATGTAATAATCCAATGTGCAACCCATAATCATATGTTAAAGTGTGTGTGTGTAAATGAAGATTTAAGAATACTTGTTAAATGAGCATATGAGCAGAATCAAGTGCTACCAATATGAGAGTTTGTAAACCTGAATATTTCAAGAAGTATTCTGATAGACCCTGTTAAGAATGTTTACTAAGATGCGTCTTAAGAGTCACTTTAACAAAAGAACTCCTTTTACTCTACCATCCTAGTAACAATAGTTTTGCAAATAGTTTATGAAATATAAATCACAGTTTTTTTTTTTTTAATATCAACTACTACCCTTTCCACCCAACCAAAATGAGACACTGTCCTCAATGTCTTAAGGTAAAAAGATAAAGTATAGAAGACATCACCTGAAATAAGGAACACTGACAAACCTGAAACACACTTAAACAAATATAAGAAACAACAAAACACAATAATAAAACCAAAAGACACAAAGTTTTTACAAACGAAGGCTCAAATCCAATCTAAGCTTTTTACAGCTTTGCTTAGTTGACCAATTTATACGACTCATTGAGGGATTAATTACAAGGATGAAAGATTGTAGTTGGTCAATCAATTGTTCAGCAGTAGCAGCAGAGATTATGATTTGTCGTGCTGAAGATGTTAGAAATTCATGTTCCATAGCATGATCAAGAAAAGACAACAACTTATCATAAAAACCATTAACATTTAACAAACCTATGGGTTTATGGTGAATGTGCAGTTGGGCCCAAGAGGAAATATGAAACATCTCTTCCAATGTGCCCAGACCACGTGGTAAGGCAATGAAGGCATCAGTATGGTTAAACATGGTATTCAGCCGGTCAGACATTGTGGGGACCTGTAGTTCCTCTCCAATTGTTTTTCCAATGATGTCCCCTTGTGCTAAAGCTTTGGGGACAACCCTCAAAACTTGACTACCTCCTAAAAATGCAGCATTTGACACTCTCCCCATTAACCCAAGGCTGTCTCCTCCATACACTAAATGAATCTTTCGCTTAGCTAGTACCTGACCAAGATGATTTGCTGATTCTAAAAACTCTTTTTCTTTCCCAGGACTGGATCCACCGAAAACACAAATATTATTTATGTGATTACTTTAGGAACCTGCCATTTTTACACACTTTTGTATTTAATAAATGTATGGGTTGAGTAGAAATAAAGGGAAGGAAGATAAGAATTTATAGATGAGAAATTGAAAATGCAATCATACCACCTATATATAGGCCAGCCGTAGTCTCACTCTCTCTCTCTCTCTCTCTCTTTATTTATTTATTTATTTTGAAAAAGCATGTGTATGTATAGGTAGTTGTCATTGCGGCTCACATCTTTCCTTGGTTTTACGTCCAAGAACGGCTTAAACGCCCTCTATGGGTTGAGGATAGGCTTCCCATCCAGTTTTCTTAAAAACTGGCAAACAGGGTCTTTTTTAGTCAGATTCCCAAGACTAAGTCGAGCATGTTCTTTTTGAAAATGGAGTCATAAGTCATAAAATGCACAATGCACATCTCCACCAGGATATACCTCAAAAGTCAATAGAAGATTACCTAAAGATTCCTTATGTTTTGAAATGAATCCTGACTTTTGACAATTTTCACAAGTTTTGCAAAACACATATGCGTCTTTGAACATGGTGGGCCAATAAAATCCACATTGTAAGATTTTTGCAGTCGTCTTTTTCGACGAGAAATGACTCCCACATGCTTCAGAATGACAAAGTTTAATGACACTACTTACCTCATTGTCAGGAATGCATCTTTGAAAATTTTGATCAGGACAATATTTGAATAAGTTAGGGTCATCCCAATAAAAGTTCTTTACTTCATTCAAAAACTTTCCTTTGTCTTCAGTAGTCTAGTGAGCTGGCAAATCTCCTGAAACAAGAAAATTGATATTTTTAGCAAACCAATGCATTGAACTAAGAGAAAGTAAGGATTTGTCAGGAGAGTAATCATCGATTAGTGGGATGTCAGATGTCAAATCTATTGTCGCTCTTGACAAAAGATCGACATCAACATTTTTGGTGCCTTTTTCATCCGTGATTTCTTCCTGAGAATAAATCATTTGCAAATCTTCATATTCTTCGAACTCAATTTTACTCAAAGTAGATTCAAGTTGATCATGAACTAATTCTTCAATATGATCTACTTCTTGTAAATCATTATCATCTTCAAGCTGCTTGCAAATGTTGAAAATATTCATCTCCAATGTCATGTTTTCAAAAGATAACTTCATGAATCAATTCCTACAATTAATCAATGCATTAGAAGTTGCAAGAAATGGACGTCCTAAAATAATAGGAAATGAATTACATGCTTCAACAGGTTGCGTGTCCAAAACAATAAAATCCACAAGATAAATGAATTTATCGACTTGTATTAACACATCTTCAATTATTCCTCTAGGCACTTTTACAGATCTATCGACAAATAAAAGAGTTACAGAAGTTGGTTTTAACTCACCTAGATTGAGACTTTGAAAAATTGAATATGGAAGTAAATTCACACTAGCTCCAAGATCAAGTAAAGCTCTTTCAATTTTATGTTCTCCAATAAAGTAAGAAATTATAGGACAACCAGGGTCTTTATATTTCAAAGCATTATTGTTTTGAAGAATGGCACTTACTTGTTCGGCTAAAAAGGCTTTCTTTTTCACATTCAGTTTTCTCTTCACAGTGTAGAGATCTTTCAAAAATTTAGCATAGGAAGGTACCTGTTTAATAGCATCCAACAAAGGTATATTGATCCTTACCTATTTGAAAGTTTCAAGGATTTCAGAATTGTGATTTACTTTCCTTTGTTTGGTCATGGCATGAGGAAATGGAAGTTCTGGCGGAGAATCAGTCTTTTCTTCACAATGTTCAGATTCAATCCCTTCCTTACCCTTAGAGATTGACTCATCATCTTTCTCACAAGGTTCAAGAGTGGGTTTTTCAATAACCTTACCACTACGAAGAGTGATGACTGATTTGACTTGATCCATGTGTTGGCTTCCGGAACTACTTGCATTTGCATTGTATTGCCCCTTTGGATTTTGTTGTGGTTGAGATGAAAACTTACCTTTCTCTTGAAAACTGAGAGCATATGTTAACTTTGCAAGAGCATCTTTAAAATTTATCATGCTTTGAGCAAGTTGAGTGTTGATTGTCTCTTGCTTTTCAATGAATGCATGCAATGTTTCCTCAAGATTTCTTCTAGGAGGTGGAGCATAAGGAGGTGCATATCCATGAGAATTTTGGAAATTATGGTGTGCTTGAAACGGTGGCTGTGAAGTTTGTGTATTATTGTTATCACCCTTCCAACTAAAATTTGGGTGATTTCGCCCAAAAATAGCAACAAAGAAGAACAAATGTTCTTCACCATCTCAAGTCTTCTCCCGTTACTTTTATCCGAGCAAAACCATGGAAAATTAAATAATTTTGTTGGAAGAGGGAAACCATGATCTAAACATCAAACTTTGGATAAATAGCGTAGAGAGACGGTGTTACGGTAGAGAGAAAATGAAGAAATGGAAGGAAAATGGAGATTTGAGATGGAGATCCAGTTTTGGGTTTGAAATTTGGCATCAAAATGACAAGGAAGGTGTGCTTAATCAACCTAGCTTACTTCAATTTCAAGTACATAAGTTTTGTTAATAATTTTTATGCAAGAAAGTGATAAACTAGTGAAATAGACGTGAAATACCTTCAGAAAGTATAAAAATTACAGAAAATTGATTAAAAAGATTTAGGAAAAAGGGAGGCCATAAGTGTTGGCCAAATGGGGAAAGTTGAAGTGGTTTCTTAAGTGTGACTTTGTGCAATTACATGTTGAAAATAGATTGGGTAAGCTAGGAGACTTTAGATAGGTTTAAAGTCATTCACCCATCAGTGTGTGTGTGTGTATATATATATTGTTGAATGAACTTAAAAGTATGCTAAAATAAAATAAAATAAAATTGAAAAGAATGTTTAATGATATCGGAGTACTAGGTTTATGCCAAATGAGATGTTTGGGGGGGAGAAATTTTCCAATTTTGTGCTAGGTGTGTAAGCATATGGATGATTGAAAACTTTAATGTGAATGTGCAATTGAGAAAAGTGTATGGTGAGCTACAAATGGAGAAAGTTAGGAGACTTTGCATTAACTTGAACACGTGGAAAATATTGTAAGAGTTGGAAAGAATTCTTAACAACTAGGGTGCTTTTGGTTTGGGCTAAAGAAAATAAAATAACAATAGGAAAGAAGTCAAATGATGATATGCAAAGTGTGTGTGTAATTATGTAATTGAAATTACAACCATGAATATGATGTTTAAATGAGATTGGTTGAAAGAAAATCTTAATACCAAAACTTTAGGCATATGCAATGATGTTGTAAAGTTGATGGAAGGAACCATGAGCAATTAATCTTAGTGACTTGGAATTGAATGTCCATTTTAATGATTTTGAGATGTATAAAAAGATGGGAAGGATGTTTTCAAATTAGCCAAATTGTTAGTTTAGAGAAATTGGAAATAATTAAGGAATTGGATTAAATTATTCTATTAATGGGAAGGTATAGAAGATGATGTGATATTAATGACATGATGTGTTTGAGTGTTAAGGAAACATGAACATGAATTTTTATTGGGTTATGATGTTGTGTTGGGCATGTATTAAGGAAATTTGAAAATCTTAGCATGTGTTTATTTACATAGAAGAGTTGTGATGATGTATGGATATGCTAGCAATTTAATTTAATTGATGGTGTAAGTAATAATGATTGTTTGGTTAGGGGTTGTAGGAGAAACATTAAAAAAAACCCCAACTTTTCAGGAGCTTGGATAGTGCGAGTTAAGATAAGGGATCGACCATCCCTTTCCTTTTTAATTATTTATACATACTTTTATAATTGTTAGAATTACAATGGTAATTAAATTGTATAGTGTATTATTGTTGTTATTGTTAATGGAAAGCATATGCCTTTAAAGTAGAAATTGATATGTAATTTCTAGTTAATTGTATAGGTGATAATGTGTAGTATATTATGAGATGTGATTTACCGTAACAGCAGAACAACCTTGTGTGTATTACTTTTGACCGCAATGATGGAATTGATACATAAGAATTATTATCAGCCGCATTGGTGGAATTCGATGTATGATCTGTTACCAATTAAAATGGTGAAAGTTATGTGTAATTTGTGTTAGACTGCCATGCAAAAAATTAAGTTGAAAATATATATGTGATGAGAACTTTAAAATAACTAACGTGTGAGATAGTTAGTGGATGAATAGATATTGTGTGGAAACTAGTTACCCTGGTTAATGGAGAAACTAGTTCCATGGTTAATGAGACTAGTGCCCTAGTTAATATGTAATTGGAGAAACTAATCCCATGGTTAATGGGATTAATGCCCTGGTTAATGGACAATTGTAGAAACTAATTACCCTGGTTAATGGGCTATTGGAAAAACTAATTTCTTGGTTAATGAGATTAGTACTTCGAATAATAGGGAAGAAACCAATAATTTGGTATTGGAACAAATGTCTAGTTTGGATTAGAGAGGACATTAGTATGTTCTTAGTTTGTGCTAATTGTATTGATTTGTAAGGTTAAGGATAAAATAAGAAATTAATTGTTTAGTAGTTGATATAGTAAATATATAGAAGAGATAATAGTAAATAATGATTGTGTATAAAACTGATTTTATTTGGTATTAAAGAAATTATCAAGTACCTCACAACATTGTGTCAAGTAGTAAATCATGATTATAGTATAAATTGGTATTGATGAAAATGTCACTAAATTGATATAGTCCAAGTAGAAGGAAAACTCCACCAGAATCTCAATAGAATGTATATTAAATTATTTTAAAAGACAGTTATGTATAATGGTATTCAAATGGTTGGGGTTGCCATATAAAGGGATTAATAAGTTATTTGGCTGATCAATTGACCACAACATTAACATGTAATGAAACAAGGTGTATATGAGTTTGATTATGTCGACATGTTAAGGATTGAGTATTAAATTATCCCTACAGACAAAGTTTAATGGAAAAGAAAAATGATTTGAGCATGTCTTGTAAGTATTAAAGTAATGGAAGGTTATGTGATAAATTATAAATAATAGAAATGAACATGAAATAAATGGAATGAATAATGAATCAAGGAAATTTCTCAATATAACAAGGGTGTTATATGGATTGATGTACGATGTATCATAGATATAATAAATGCCAAGAAAATAAAAAGGCAACTTGAATTAAATATGTTGTAAATTAAATAATGATGTGAATTAGACATGCTTATACAATGATTTTACGATATGGATTAAAGGTGGTTGTAAGAGGAAAAGATCATATGATTTATACATGTTAAGGAAATAAATTATGGTGTAAATTCCATGTGATATGAAATAATAACATAAACTAAATATACTTATGAAGTGGAAAGAGTTATGAAATAAATCCAAGGTGAAAAGAAATATTGTATGAAAGTGTTTGAATGAGTCCTATCAATTTTAAAGTTGTAAGGAATAAATCGTATATTGATGTGACAAACTATATTATGAATAAAAAAGTTATCATTATATAAGAATGATAATGTGATGAATAAAATGATGGAAATATAAGTTATCAGAAAATGATGAAAATGTATAATGTTGGAAATTAATATAAGATCAATGTTCCTTAAAGAAAAATTTATGAAATTGGTTTTGATCATATAGTTATTAAACGTAAGTAACTGGGATGATGCAAATGTTTAATATGATTTAAAATTTTAATTTTGTATATGTCACAAGTAAATTCCTTTGAGGACATCAATTTCATAGGGTCATCAAATTATCTAGTTTTATGCAAAAAGAATATATGTATTTTAAGAGAAAGATAAACTTATAAATAATTTATGTGAATATGATTTCAACAAGAGATGTAATAAATTGTGTTCATTAATAAAATTATTGAAAGTTTGTCAGGACTTTTCTTATATATAAAAAAGTTACTCATATTTTTACATACTCGATCAATGGAAATAAGTATAAACACATGAGAATGTGTAAGGTGTTACAACTTCGTTTATGTAAATCTTGGTAAGTTTGTCATTGGATCGGTCATTTTTATTGGTAGGAATAACATAGACTTTGTTAAGCGATCTACGACAACCCATATTGCATCATTCCTTTTTTTCCCTTAGGGAATCTCAACACAAAATCCATGGTGATCATTTCACACTTCCATTCCAGAATTTATAATGATTGTAATGGTCTTGTTGGCCTTTGATGTTGTACTTCAACTTGTTGACAGATACTGCACTTCACTACACAATCAGCTATCTCTTTTTTCATGTTGGTCCACCAGTAATGAGGTTACAGATCCTTGTACATCTTGGTGCTCCCGTGATTCATGGCAAACTTGGATTCATATGCTTCTCGTAAAACCATTTGTTTGATCTTCTCATTATTGGGCATATATAGTCGTTGTCCCATCATTAATTCCCCATCCTCTGTCACTTGCAATGGAGTTTCCATCCCGATATTCATCTTTCTTCTTATCTTGGACGCCTCAATGCCACTGAGTTGGGTTTGTAGTATTTGTTCTCAATACATTGGTCACACCGTCAACTGAGCCATTACTACCCCTCCTAAATAGATACCCAATTCTACCTAGTGGTCGTTCCTCTCATAATGTTGGTTTACTCGTAGTTATTTTATTTTTGCAATTGAGATCATCTGCCACCATGTTTGCCTTTTCAAGGTGGTATTTTATGGTGCAGTCATAGTTCTTAATGAGTTCTATCCACTTTCTTTGCCGTATATTTAACTCTTTTTACGACATCAAATACTTTAAACTATTGTGGTCAGTGAAAATTTGAGTCTATGACCTGTAAAGTAGTGTCTCTATATTCTCAAAGCAAATACTACGGCAGCTAACTCCAGGTTGTGAACAACATAATTTTCTTTATGAGTCTTTAATTGTCTTAATGCATAGGCGATCACCTTCCCATGTTGCATTAAGACACACCCAAGTCTTTTTCTTGAGGCATCATTATAGACCACAAAGCCTTCGGTTCCTGAGGTAAGTGTCAACACAAGAGTGGTGGTGAGCCTCTTCTTTAATTCTTAGAAGTTTTCCTCACATTTCTTCAACCATACCCATTTTTTATCCTTCCTAGTTAATTGTGTCAAGGGAGTTATGATCAAAGAAAACCCTTCAATAAACTTTTTATAGTATCCTACAAGCCATAGGAAACTACGTATCTCGGTCACTATAGTTGGTCTCTTCCACTTCAAGACTGCCTCGACCTTCTGGGGGTCTACAAAGACACCTTTTGCAGAAATAACATGTTCTAGAAATGTTACCCTTTCCAACCAGAACTCACACTTATTTAGCTTAACATATGATTTGTGGTTTCTTAGAGTTTGGAAAACTTGTCTTAAATGTCCCTCATATTCCTTAAAGGAGTTTGAGTAGATCAAGATGTCATTAACAAACACTACCACATACTTATCACGGCACGGTTGGAAGATTAGATTCATCAAGTCCATTAAGAGGGCTGGGGCATTGGTCAACCCCAACGGTAACACTAAAAATTCCTAGTGCTCGGATTGAGTCCTGAATGTGGTCTTTGTTATATCTGATTCCTTAATCTTCATTTGATAGTACACCACCATAAATTCGCTTAATAGCAACAGATTTACCGATGGAATATTTCTATCGGTAATTTGAGGTCGAATTATCGACGGAACTTTTTCCGTCCATACTTCAGTTGGTAACTACCGACGGAAACTGTAATTCAATCAGTAGTGTCCGTCGGTAGTTACCAACTGAATTACGGTTTCCGTTGGTAGTTACTGACTGAATTACATATGGAAAGTTCAAAATTATATATAAAAAAAAGGCGGGTCGCTGACGTGGAGGTTTTGGTGGGATGATTTTTTCCAATGGAATCACCGACGGATTCAAAACAGCAGGCCCATACAATGACGTGATCGGTTCACTGTTAAAAATACCGACAGAATCACTGACGGATTTGAAATGGCAGATCCGTACAGTGACATGACCAGTTCACCGTTAAAAATACTGACGAAATCACCGAGGGATTAGATATGGCAGATCCATACGATGACGTGTTGATTTTTCCATCAGAATAGCCGACGGACTCACTAACGGAATAATCCGTTAATGAAACTGTCGGAAAAAGTTAATATAATTCCCTGTCTGCCGACCCTCTCCTCCCCTATTTCTCCTTCTTCTTCCTAATCCCAACTCTCCCCATCTGCAAACAACCAACCCCCAAACAAAAATCTCCCTCATCTTAGCACAACAACTTATATTTCTTGAAGTTTTATGGTCACAACATCCGTGTTCTGATTTGCCGACGGATTTTATCAATTTTTGTAAGTAATTCTATCTTTTAAAATTTTAACATTTAAATGTCAATTTAATTTGTTGTTTTTTTTAGTATATGTATTTTGTTAGTAGATGTACATGTTTTATTGTTATTTCTCAAACAAACTAGTAGTATATGAATGTATAATTTTATACCTGTTATGGTTTGTTTTAGATTTTGTAAGATTGTATTTGTTTGTAAATTGTTAAAACTTTATGGAATTATCGAATTACATGTGCTATTTTGAAATAATTAATAGCTTGCTTAATGGGTCCGTTTTAAGTTTTTATTAATGGTATTGCGGAGTGGTAATTTTTGTAAATTTATATATATTATTTTGTATGGACGTTGATAAATGATAATGAATATTTAATATTTATGAGAAGTTGTGATTGGTTTGTTGGATAATCTCGAGGTAAACTAATATTTTTGCAAGTTTATTTACCTAACTTAGTTAATTAATACATGATGCCATCATAATTTTATAGAGGTTCGATATAAGTCATGAATGATCGTTCATGGATGTATTGAGATTCACCCCAAGGATTGCGGAGGATGGATTATTTTAATGGGGTTCAGGGTTTTATTAATTTCACAACATCTATTCGCATAAATTTTACTGGAGGCGGTATTAGGTGTCCATGCAGGAAGTGTCAAAATAAAAAGTATTTGCATCTAGATGTTGTAATGATGCATCTTCTACACAAAGGGTTTATGAAAAATTACCAGTGTTGGTATGTACATGGAGAAGTATTTGTTAGTAAAAGGAGAATAGGAGAAACGGTGGTTAGGTCAACTTCTAGTGCTAGCAACGTGCATGAAGCGGCAAATGACAACACTAATCCGTACAGAAATATGGTTATGGATGCAATGAGAATGAATCAAGGTAATGTCAGTCAATGTCCAATCATAGAAGAAAAACCTAATGCAAATGTAGCTAGGTTTTTTTATTTGTTGAACGATTATGACGAACCATTATGAAATGGATGCACAAACCACAATAAATTATCGGTCGTGGCACAGGTGTTCACCATCAAGTCAGATCACGGGTTGAGTGAGGTCAGGTATGACAAAATTATTGAATGGGCGAGAAGCATTTTACCTTAAGGGAACAGGATGAAAGAGAACTTCTATGTTGCGAAGTCTATGATGATACCCCTCGGTTTAGGATACCAAAAAATTGACATGTGCCCTAACTTTTGCATGTTATACTACCTTGAAAATGCTGAGATGACTGAGTGCATGACATAGATGTTTGTCTTTGATCGTTGATTGATGAGTTGGCACAATTGTGGTCCTCCGGAGCTTTGACTTATGATATATCGAGGAAACAAAATGTCCTTATAAGGGCAGCTTTGATGTGGACTATCAATGATTTTTCAACTTATGGAATGCTTTCTGGTTGGAGCATGCATAGGAAACTCGCATGTTCATACTGCATGGAAAACAACAAGGCATTCACGCTAGTAAACGGAGGTAAAGCTTCTTTTTTTTACTATCACTGTCGCTTCTTGCCACTTAATCACAGGTACAGAAAGAACAGAAAAAATTTCTTTATTGGCAGAGTTGAAAAAGATGTTGCATCCCCGTGTCTTTCTGGTGAAGAATTGCATGATGTTGTATCAGAGTACAGTGACATTGTGTTTGGCCTTCAATCAGGTAAGCAAAAGTTTCATGGTTTTGGTTTGACCCATAATTAGGTAAAGCGAAGTACCTTTTGGGAGCTTCCTTATTGGAAGACCAATCTGCTCCGCTATAACCCTGACATCATATATGCTCCAGCAAGTTGAATATTGAGCACATTAAGAGGCTTCAAACGAATATCATCGAGACACTATTCAAACTTGAGATGATATTCCCTCCATCATTTTTTGACTCAATGGAGCATCTCTCTATACATCTACCATTCGAGGCAGTGAAGTGCCTTCCAATGGGAACTTGTCAATATTCTCCAATACTGGACGACCCACATCTAAAAATGCCATAAGAGGAAGATATTTGTCGGAAATAGAATTCAAACAAGCACACAACTATGTTCTATTTAACTGTGATAAGCTGAGACCTTTTATTCAGTAAGTTTATATATGTGTAATACTAATTAAACTTTGTCAGTAATATATTGTTAATTATATATTGTAATATCATACACTCATTATCACTTGCAGGCAACATCGATAATATTTGCTCTCCAATAGCTCACACCTGACCGAATCCTAGATCTTTCAATTACAAGATGAACAATTTGCCACGTGGTTCAGAACACATGTAAGCACTATCACAAACTCATTCTAACTTGCAAAATTACTGTATGTATGCATGTCATTACGAGATTCTTGTTCATTTACTATTTATTGATGTATATTACATACAAGGTTTATCAAATAGGAAGGAGTGCGTCTAAGTCATTGTCTTCACTAAGCCTGGGGCCTGAAAGAAAAGTTAAGTGCTACAACGGGTATTTTATCGATAGATATGTTTTCCATACTAAAGAATACGCGCAAGGAAGAAAAACATACAACAACGGTGTTTGTGTTAAGGGATCCACTAGTAGTGAGTTAGAAGTTGACTACTATGGTAGATTAGAAGAGGTCGTCAAACTGCAATATCATAGAGAGCAGAAAATAATGTTTTTATTCAAATGCTATTGGTATGACACGATTGACAGAGGAATCAGAGTTGATCTGCGCTATGGTCTGGTCGAAATCAACTCAAAAGCTAGACTCCACAACATGAACGATGTCTTTGTTTTCGCAAAGTAATGTCGACAAGTTTATTACACATACACCCCTTCATTTAGAAAGGATCGATCAAGAGTGGATTGATTGTCTTTCAAGTTAGTGAGTTGGTTGAACCATATAAAGTTGCTCCTTTGATTGAATTGGAAGAAAATTCAAATTTTCATGTTTTTGATGATAGTCTTGTTAATGTTGACACAGAGGAGTTGAATGTTGTTTTGAGCTGTAGCGGACAAGAAAATGTCAACGAAAAAGATGATATCCATATTGAAGATTGCGATGAAGGTGATGACTATTTAATTGATGACGAAGAAGAAGAAAATTCTGACTAACTATCAAAATGAAGCCCTATGTAAAACCTTTTTTTTCATGTAATTTAGATTATGGATGATATATTTTGTAACATGAAATATTTATTGTTTAAGCACTGTTGTTATTGTTTTGTGTGATGGATAGTTTATAATTTAATTTTTTGCAGGAAGGTAAATAGGCAATACAAATGCAACATTTCTTGTACAGTGCAACAATCATCGACTAATATACCAACGGATTCACGTCCGACAGCATCTCACAGAGAGTTTGAAAATAATTACTTGAAATGCCACCATCACCGACTAACATACCAACGGATTCACATCCGTCGGCATCTCATAGAGAGTTCGAATATAATTACTCGAAATGCCACAATCATCGACTACCATGCTGACGAATTCATGGTCGTCGGCATCTCACAGAGAATTCAAAAATAATTACTCGAAATGCCACAATCACTGACGCCTATACTGACGGATTCACGGCCGTTAGTAATTTGTCGGTGGGCTAATGTTACCGACAAAAATACCGACGGAATGTGCGAATTTCAAAGGGTGGTGCATTAAATGCATCTTTGACTGCGTCAGCTTGCCGACGGAATTACCGAGGAATCGCGAAAAATATGGAGGATAATTAAAAATTTTGGTGCAAAATTCAAAAATTACTGACGGATTTTTGACACTTCACCGATAAATTAAATTAAAATAATAATAATTTTTTATTTTCTCGGTGAATCCGTCGGTAAAACTGCCCTATAAATTCCTACGACCGCCCCTTCAGTTTATTTTTTCTTCTCCATTTTTCACCTTAAATTTCAATTTTTTTCCTCTCAATTCTTCAAGGCTTTCACCTAGAATCTCTAGCAAGATTTCTTGTGAATCTTCATCAGATTAAAAGGTATGTGTTTTCTTCTATTTCATTTTATTTTAATGAATTTTTTTTTAGCTATTTTTATTTTTGTTATGTTTTTTGTTTTGGTGTATTTTTTTGTAATGTAGATAAAGTTTTGAGTTCAACACATTATTAAGGTAAGCATATTTCATTCCTAAAGTCTATAGTTTTTTTTTTAATTTATTGAATATTTTTTTATTGTTGTATTGGCATAATTATTATTAGTTAATTTGTTGAATATTTGTTATTAATGTTGAATTTACCTTTGAATTAGTAATTCAATATGTTGGAATAATTACTAATTTTACTCTATTATTGCATGATTTGTGTTTATTTTTTTTCCATTTATTTTGATTGTTAGTCTAGAGTTTTTTTTTAATTTATTGTTTTGTTGTATTCGCATAATTATTGAATAATGTTTTGAATTGTAATTGTTAATTTTTAATTTACCTTAGAATTAGTAATTAAATATTTTGGAATAATTATTAATTTTACTCTATTATTGCATGATTTATGTTTAATTTTTTCCATTTATTTTGAGAACGCCATTTAGTGGTCATTAGAAAGGACTTTTAAATACATGTAATGTTATGGCTTTTAGCTATGAAAGAAAACGATTTATAGCCTCAAAGAGTATTTCAAAGTTTCAAAAACTTAGGATCACTGCCATAACATCTTTCTTTTATTTCATACTTTGATTATTTGCCCTTATTGCTTGCTTTAGTTAGGGTATTCGTATTTTTTTTTACCTTAACTTGGTCATTTTTGTTTTCCATTAGGGCATGCCTTTAGCATTTAGATTTCTCGAGCTCATTGGATTTTCCACAGTATCTCCTCGATCTTTGATCTTTGAACTTTTCCTTACCCCGTAGTGTAAGGTGTGATCCTAGTGAGGATTGACCTTTGATTTTTGGAATTTTCATTTAGCCCCTAGTTTGGAGGGCTGATCCCAGCTAGGATTAACCAATAACTTTTAGAATTCTTATTTGCCTTTAGTGTGGGGTGTGATTCTAGTTTAGGTTTTTTAAGAAGAAAAACTTATGAAGACTCAAATAGACACAACGAGGGATATATTTTTATGAATCAATGACTAGCAAATTGAACTACATACAATTATGCATACAACTAAAATATGGCATAAGTAAAAAAAAAAATCATGGTCTTAACTTAGAAAATTCTACAAAGTTCAAGATTATTAATTAGATATGCCTTGATGTAGAATGAATTAGTAAGGAATTCATATCTTAAAGTCAAGTTCTAAACCACTACATGAAGGATATACTTACTACCTGATCTCAAAAGGGTTTATGACCTACCTAACGAACTCCTTTCGTAAAGACAATATAGAGGTTTATATGGAATGGTTTGGGCATAGTATGACTATCATTACGAAGTAAATACTCAACTCGTAATTAGATGTTTCACAAATATAAATTTCAACTGAAAGTCATAAGGTAGACTATTACTTCCCACCTAACCTAAGATTAGGTTTATTCAAGAATTTAAATGCAAGAAGGCATTAGTCCATACCTCATATACTTATGCATGAGCAATATTTAAAAAAAAAACAAAAAAAATGATAAAATTAAATTGCACAAACCAACAAAAATAAACAAGCGAACAAAGCCCAGTCTGACCATACAAGTCCCTAGTGAATCGTCATCCTATTGAGACATGCATGACGTCGAATGGCAAAATGCATCTTGGAATTGAAGGGTGTTTACATTTAATCATAAAGTTATGATTAGAGAGAGTCATCATCTAATATCATGGTCACTAGAAAACCTATGGTTTACGAGAGTTTGGGTAAGAAGACTAGTTGTGTAAGGGAAAGACATATTAACCCCAGCACCCTATCTATGGTAAGCTACATTGTTGATTGATTGTTAATCTAAGTCATGTTTCTATTTTTTTAGTTTTATCTAAGGCTTATGACAGATCTCTTTTTGTGATAAAATCTCTATCTTATAAGGTTAAATTCTAACTATTCTAATGCCCTAATTTTAGCATCTCATTTATCTCTTATTTTGTATCTTTAGCATAAAAGGATATATTTTACGATGTAATTTTATACCTATAAACATTAAATTCTACAGATAAATCCTAACACTCCAAATAACAAAATAATTATTATAGGATTTTTGGTATTTTAGTCAAATCTTAATGGATAATCATAAACTGGTTATGATACCTATTTTATATTTTTAAAACATAATAAAAATATATTTTTTATTTGTTTTTATGTTTTAGAAAATATGCATAAAAAAACCCTTAGAATTTGATCATATGCAAGAAAACAAAATATATTTTTGTATTTTTTTTGCATGAGGAAATCTTTTGAGTTTTTTTGGATTGTTTTCAAATTTTTGGAGAAAATTGATTATTTTCAATATTGGTTTCATATTTTACAGTGTAAATCTACAACCCAATATTAAATGAAATTATTGAATAAAAAACATATTTTTGTATTCTCTAAAATAAGGAGTTTTTTATTATATTTTTTCGTTTGAAAATTAAGAGAAAAAATTAGTTATTTTTAATACTAGGTTTGTATTTTTTATAATGTAATTTACAAGGACCTAAAAATAATTTCAAAATAGTCTTTGAAATTTTTAAAATTTTAATTTTAATTTTTAAGGCTTTGTTTTGCTAAGCATTAAAATAAGGATAAGCTAAAAACTCAAGGAAAGACATAAATGTGTAATTTACAAAATACTCTTAGCCTAAAGGCTGGGCTTATTAAGCCTGAGGTCCAAACTCAGCTTCGTTTAGATGGGCTAATAGACAACCCAAAAGTTATTTCATTTTAAAAAAAAAAAGTTGGACTTAACCTAATCATATGGGCTAGGTCTGATCTAGCGCACAAAACTTGCAAAACATGAATTATAATTCATGTTATACATACTTGTATAAAAGGGAGTAATTAAAATTAAGATGGGAGAAGAAAGCTTACATGACTTGGTAAGGTGCCAACTATCGTTACTAGCCTTTCACAAAGATGGTGGAGATGTTGGTGGAGTTCGTTGCTGCTTATAATGCTGGTTTAGAAGGAAAAAAGGTGCAACTTTAGTTGGTGTTATCAATATTGACTAGAGGTTAAAGGTGCAAGAGTCATTGCTGGTCTAGAAAGAGGATGCAAGCATATGGTGCCTTGTATACATCACAAGAGAATTGAATTTAAAGATGTTTGTCGTGCATACTATAGTATTGAAACCTTGAGAAAAGCATATTGTATTGTTATGTACCCTTATTTGAAGTTGATCTCGATCCGAATGAAAGAGATGTTATTACTCCCCCTTGCCCCCCCCCTCCCAACTTGAAAAGGTGTGTTGGTAGACTAAGGAAAGATGGAGATGATCAGCCTGGTATGGTAAGGAAAAGAGCTTCAACACTTAGATACAATAATTGCAAGCAATATGACCATAATTCTAGAACATGCCAAAGGGACAATGCTTAACAGATTTCAAGTAAAGTTTGTGGTAGAGTTGGGAGATCTAAGAGGGGATCCAATATTAATGCTATAAGAGGCTTAATAGTTGGTATAATTGAGAGGAAATTTAGTAATGGTGCTATAAGAGACTCAAATAGTGGCAAAATGGCAAAGTTATTAGAGGTGATGTTAGTACATCCTCATCATAACCCTCTACACGTGATTCTATTGCGGCACCATAATATTTTTTTAGTTTTAAATGAATATCTAATTTGAATAATCTATGTGATCTTTCAAATGCTCATAAGTATATCTATATCTTCTTTACACTTTACCCGAAAAGTAGGTTCATTAATTGAAATATATGAAAAACAATTGGTGATTTTTAGTGTTGTCGCTGCTATGAATGTTAAAAAATTTATGATTTTTTTAATATGTTTGAATGTTGATGCTTTTGGTTAAAAAAAATTAATGTTGATGCTTTTGATAAGACAACTAATGTTTGAATTGTTTTGCACTATATATGTTATGTAGTTGTGGATCAAAGTTGCCTTATGTTTTTATTTCATTTGTTTGACATGAACAACATAATAATACAAATATTAATATCACATGCACTAAATTAGTTACTAACAACAATTTCACACAAACAAAGTTAGTCTTCATGTTGTGATTCTTGATCCAAACCCTACGTAGCTCATCTTTTATTTTCTTCAATTCATCTAGTATTCGATCGACATCATGAGAACCTCCTCCACCTATTACAATCATTTCAATTTCATTTATATGTTTACACCAAGCAATAAATTATTGTCGCATGACATATCATCACATCTATAAAATAACTTGTTCTTACTAGTTTCTATTTTCGATATCCTAATAGTTGCTTTTTTCCACATTTCTTGCACCTACTTTTGAACATGAGTCCATCCAAACTATTACAACTTTCTAAGCTACTAGCATTTGATGTAGATGATGGGAGGTTGATGATGTAGTGTTTTATTTGTCAAATTTGACGGAGATTGAGGCAATGTATGTCAGGTTGTGATTAGCAATGTTGTTAGGTGAAAATTGGGTGAAGATTAAAGAACAATATGGTGTTCTTATTCTTTTTAAAATTTGCTAGAATTTGGAACTTTTGGAGGTTATTTGAGAAGAAAATGATGTTGTCATGTTTATGAAATTTTTAGGGTGTTTTGAGAACAAAATGATGTTTTTATTCTTAAATAATTGTTTGTAGTGGTATTGTTGTAATCAATAAAGGTAGGAGTAACAACTATATTTTTTTTAAGAAAAAAAAGCCCCAACATTAAACTTAATGACATTTTTGTTATTTAATATGTTTAGGGGAATTGTAGATATTAAATGAAAAGTAATGGCAAACATGTAAAATAGTAAATATTATTTTTTTATTCTTTTAGATAAAAGAGATATAAGATATAAAACGTTACATGTGCTCCAAAATATAAATTATAAAGTGTAATTTTTCAATACAATTTAATCCAAATCATAGATTGATGAGCTTCCCCTAAATTAATAAATCATTATGGTGTCATGCCTCTTAACTTATAAAAAATACATTTTTCTCATTAATCTCCCTATATTATGTACTTTATTTCTATATTTAGTTAAAGATTAAAAAATTTAAAAGGAAATGAAATTGATGAAAATAATTAAGTTGTAACTGATTTTTGTTAAAAAAATAACAAGATTAAATATATAATTTATAAAACTATGAAAATTATTAAAAATATTGTTATACCGAATTAGTCCACATCATGGACTGAATTAATAAAACTATCACAAATAATTAGATTTGTACAAATTATATATTTAGTCAATCACATTTGGAATGTAAATTTTTTATATTTGATAATAAAGCTATGATTATGAAATAAAGTGATTAGTAATGCATCCATCACAAAATAATCTCAACAAATTTAATAATTGTGTCAAAATTCTACTGGTCTTATTCATGAGCTTAGATTATTGTCCATAATGTCTATATAATAATTTTTTTGATATAATTTAATCATGATAACTTAACTTTGTTTTTATTAAATGATAAATTCTTTAAAGAAATAAGTTATTTTTGAAGATATTATTAACATAAACTAATTAAGAAGGGGAAATTTCTCCTAACAAAGTCACTATGAAATATTTTTTTTTAATTTCATTTTTTAATATTAAATTTATTGATAATGAAGTTTCATAATTTATTTTAGTTGTTTTTATGGGGTTATTTTAAGCTTATGACCCGAGTAACGACTTTTAAAAGTTAACCTAGTTGACTTGAATTTTTTTTTCTTTTATGTAATTGTTTGTTTTTTCCATTTTCATTATTTATCATTTAGTTGATTGAGAATTAAATTTTTAATTTTTTTTTCTATGAGGTTATCTTAGTCTATGATCCAAGTCAAGGGTTTTTGACAGGTTAAACTAGGTTGATTCAAATTTTTTTTTTCTTTATGAATTGATTTTTTTTTTTTTCAATTTCATCATTCAATTTTGGATTGATTGAGAATTGTGCGTCATAATTTGACAGATTAACCTGGATTGACTCATTTTTTTGTTATTTTTTTAATTAAATTTTTTTTTTAACTTCGTTCTTCAACATCAAGTTGATTAAGAGCTTCGATATATATTTTTATTTGTTTTTTATAAAATTATCGTGATTTCATTACTTGAGTCATGAATTTTACATGTTAATTTTGGTTAACCCAACCAATTCAATATGTTATTGTTTTATATTCTTTTAAAAAATTTATAGTTTAAAATGTTTTTTAATCAAATTATGGTTTTTTTATGGTTATCCAGGTTGTAATTGATATTGCCAAGCTAAACAAATTATATCAAATCAATTTTTATATGGTTTGAATTTTTTTTCTTTAAAAAATATATTAGTAATAATTAAATATTTTTTTAATTTTTTTAAAAAAATTAATCTTTACCTGTAACGTAAAACAGGTAAATAATTTAATTTTTAAGAATACATCTTCACATTCAATAAATGGCACTTAAATGAGTTTAATAAATTCTCTTAATGATTTAGGAGCCCGACTCTCAATATTGGCGAGGGGCAGCCTAGCTGTTAGCTATTCTGAATACGATACCGTTTAAGCTTACATTGTTGTATAGTTACCATTTTCTCGCTACCCAATAACGATAATGACTGTAAGGCCTGTAATAATAATAAACGGCAGACAGGCCTGTAATGACCATTTTATCACGTTCTATAGTCATGTCCGGTGTACTACTCTTCAGCTCCCAATTTCCGATTTTCTCCACCACCACCACCGCCACCAAAACAACCCACCGCTTCGCATGCCACGTCATCCCAAGACAATCCCTGAATCAATCCACCCCTCCTGATCAACAATCACCGAACCCCAAAACCATCCTTTCAACAATAACAAACCTATTGTGGGGCCAGTCATTGCCACCAGGACTCCTAATATCCACCGTCCGTACAACATGGAACTCCACGTGGCAACTCATGATGTCCCAGCTCGCTCCCTCTGATTCCTCCGGCAGGTACACAAGACCGGCCTCAAAATTCCGCCTGAACCCTCCATTTACGCTCCAAAACTCAACAACACTTCACCTCTACGTGGGCTTGCCTTGCCCATGGGCGCACAGGACATTGATTGTTCGGGCGTTGAAGGGCCTGGAAGATGTAGTCCCTGTCTCAATCGCTGGACCGGGTCAAGATGGATCATGGGAATTCAAAGATATTCCTATCTCAAACAGGGATAGGAATATTCTTGTCCCGGGTAGGGATAATGCTAATGGGTGCCGGAATCTGAAGGGTGTGTATGGGTTAAGGAGGTCAGGTGGGTACAGTGGGAGAGCTACGGTGCCAATGTTATGGGATGTGGAGAAGAAGGAAGTAGGGTGTAATGAGAGCTATGATATAATCGAGTTTTTCAATTCGGGTCTTAACGGGTTGGCCCGGAACCCGGGTTTGGACTTGTCACCAAAGGAATTGAAGGGAAGGATTGGGGAGTGGAATGGATTAATTTATCCCAATGTCAATAATGGGGTTTATAGGTAAGGGTTTTAATCTTCGTGGGTTTTACGTTTTCTTTTCTTTATTCTTTGTGGGTAAAGGTCAAATGGATTAATGCATGATTTGTTGTTAGTGTAGGTGTGGGTTTGCTCAAAGTCAAGATGCGTATGACAGTGCAGTGAATGGTTTATTCACCACACTGGAGGTGGTGGAAGATCATCTGACTACCTCGCGATACTTGTGTGGAGACACATTGACTCTTGCGGATGTTTGCTTGTTTACCACTCTAATTCGGTTTGATATTGTGTATAATGTTCTGTTTAAGTGCACGAAGAAGAAGCTGATTGAGTACCCTAATCTTCATGGCTACATGCGTGACATTTACCAGGTAGGCATATCCATCCTCTGTTTTTCAAGCTCGTCAAAAGATAAATGTCGTGCAATTTGTTATTTTATTTAGGTTCATGTACTTCATGGTTGCAATGGCTTGATGTTTGTGCCATGAACAGATGCCAAAGGTTGCTGAAACATGCAATTTTTCAGCCATTATGGATGGTTACTACAAAGTACTCTTCCCACTGAATCCAGGCAGCATTTGTCCTGTTATGCCTTCTGGATGTGAGCATGAAGTCCTCTCCACCCCTCACAACAGGGAGTCTGTCATTAGCGAACAAGACTACCAAACAGGATCACTGAGTATATGAGTGGATCGGAGATAAAATAGCAAAAGGTGGAAAGGAGAAGTACCAAACAGGATTATTGAAGATATCAGAAGGAAATTGGAGGACTGCAAAACGTCCTCTTAAGGAGATTGATGTATGATGATGTGATCAGTTGTGGTTTCTTCTTGATGCTAGATACAAGATTTTTGTCATGGAGAGAATGGGATGGTTCGCCAAAATGTAGCATCAGAATTGCCGTGCAGACAATGTCATACACTGTTGTTTCCTTATCTTCATATGCAAGTGGATGATGCTTTATTTAATGACGAACGTGACTGTCTAAGATTGTGATGCAAGATTAATTTCAACCCTGTGTATGGCTGACATGCGGTGAATGCCCCTGAATTGCATGGATGCCTCATTTCCATGCCTCATTCGGATGTTCAAAGACGGACGATAAAATCTGCTCGCACAACATGCTGCTTTCAGAATTTTAATGCCCTCAGTGCCCTGTGTTGAGAAGATAACTGTATGTTTAATCCCTAAAACATACCCTAGAGGTTGCATGAGTCCAGCCATACTAGATGCAAGTTGTCCAGCAGAGATTGAATTCTGTTTTTGCATTATCTAAAGTGATGAAATGTTACCTGTTGTTCTTTGCAACCAGACAGAGCTTAAAAGAAGAAGGCCATTCTTCACATCCGTGCCATTGATTTCGAGCTGGAAACAGGACGGCAACAATCGCTCCATAGAATCCTGGCATGTTCTTGGCTAAATAGCTCAAAGGGCTTCCTTGCATTGTCAAAGAATGCTAGGATACATTTCAGAGGATGACCTTTTTAAGGTTTCCAACTGCTTGCTAACAATCTGCTAGGAAATCACACGGTGATCTCCTCTTTGTACTTTCAATGCCATCATGTTGCCATCTCAAACTAATTGATCATTGGTTTCCAAGCACTCATAGGGGCATCTCCATATTAGGTCGTGGATGGTGCCTAGCATTGGATTAGCGCATAGCAGCAGCTTGTGCAAAAACAAGCCATACTGCGTTGCACTTGTATGGAATCTCTCTCTCCAGCAAATAGCAGCCTGTGGCCAAACCATGACGACAACTTCAATGGGGAGCAATCAAAAGCGGATAAAAATGGCTAGTGCCTGATATGATGGAGGACACAGAACTAGGGCGGATCACAAAGCCAAAATCCTGTACAATAAACAAAGACATACATGACCCAGTTGTTGCCAAGCTGCAGCACAAAATCCCAGATTTAGACGCAAAATTCAATACTGGGATGGTAGATTATGCAATCAATACATCATAAACACATTTTTAGGGCCATGCACGACCCACTGCCAATTAACCATCCGGCTTGACAAAATAACACCATATGACTTTGACAAGAGTGCCAGCAGGACCAAGAAAAACTGAGCAAATCCACTTCAAAATCTTTCTTCTCTCGTCATGGATGGGATTGTGGAAGAATGAGGTAGTCTCATAATCTGCACATCTGATCACCTTGCTGCTGAATTAGATCCTGCACCAGAGCAAAAGGTGATCATTAGAAGGAAACTGAAGTCCACAAGAACAAAATGTTGCAAGCAACAGAGCATCCCAAGAACAACCTAGTCGCTCCCCAAATCCCAGTCTTGACAGTAGAATATTACACAAAAAAAAAAAAAAAGAGGGGGGGGGGGGGCAAACAAGCCATGCAAAAGAAATCTAGAAGGACCCATGTTATTCTGCCCAAGGCAGCCAATTTTAACAAGATATGTGGACTTAAACGACATACACCCCTCTGAAATTATAATGTAGAGGAGCACCAAGGGCTATCAAATACAAATAAAGAGCTGCAACATCATAAAATTTGATTAAGCAAAATACAGAAATAGAAATGGAGGATAAAAACATCTTTTGAATTGGAAAAATAAAATTCTAATATAAAAGTGCTATCCCATCCTGTTGAATATCATTCGAATACATCCCTAGGAAATCTCCAATGCAAAGCACCATATTTGATTTATGAACAAAGATGGTTTTTTAAAAATCCCTGCATTCCCAATCTAAATCAAAATTAATTGCCAGCTCGAAGCTACATGACCTAAAAACCGGTGCGAATAAAGTTTGGTATTACTAGGCTATCCTTGAGACCTGAAAACCATAGGTTTAGGATCTTAAACCTAGCAAACTCTACAGCATCGAAGGAAAGTTTTGTAGGCATCAACAGGGCATCATACACAGATTGAATCTTTATGTCATTGAAAAGTAAATGGGCCAAATTTCCAAGTTTCTCAACCCCATGCCTGATAAAGATTTAGAATAAACTTACTATTTGAACGTTTCATGTTCCTACAGAACTTACTGCCACATCGGCATGGGAATACCTCCACAGGTTGATCAGTATCATCAAAATCAATACCATAATCCTGCAGCCACATCAGCCATCAATTCTTATGAGTACAGAATGATTGCACATGTGATATAAATTTTTAAATTGAAGAGCAAGGGACAAGTAACAGAAACTAGTGTGTGTATGTAATTTCCAAATCCAAATGTCCTATCTACAATAAATTTATAGCTCCTGGTCACTTAAAAAGGCAAACATTTAGATGTACTATCTTCGTAATTTCAACAGCAGTAAAAGATCTGACATCATTTCTCACGAAACGACAATGTCACAACTCACAACACAATATAACTTCACATACATGATAGAATCTACTTCCACCTGTGACTTATTTCAGAAACACAGTATAATGCCAACCACGCCTCCTCATTGGAAAGTATCAAAGCAACAACGCTTATGTAACAGCTAAGCAGAATCGTGAAAAATTAATGGACAACTAAAGTAACATTGCTCACCCATGTTAACTCTTCTAAGGCATTCACTTCTCTTGTTGTGAAGAAAGCAAGCTGAAAAAATTGATCCAATGTGACTTTGTAATTTGAGAATATAATCTAGTATATTCAATAAAGGCATGATAATAAGAATCCTAATGAAGTATCCATACATGATAATAATGATGATCAGGGGTCTCAATCTTCACGGGGATTTCAATCATATTTGCATCAAGACATCTAACAAGAACAAAAGAACTTATATCAGAATGCATCAACTTGCTGATTGCTGCCACAAGAAAGGTTTCTTATGTATGGCAGAAATTTCATGTCCTCCTTTTCTCTATTCTTTTTCAGATTGAAATCAAGTCCTTTTCCAGTTCATGTGAAATAAGGAAACCCAACTGAAAAGTTTAAAAAGAGAGAACCAAAACAATTTCCGTAGGATATCAACTCATCAAATCAAATATGCATCAGATATATAGACTTACCTGTGATTGATAAACCTAGCAATATTTCCATAAAATGTCGCATCCAAACACAGAGCTTCTTCATCCTTTACAACTCCTTTCAAGCACCAATCCGCATCAAGTAGAACTGGATAGGCATGCTTCTCAGTCTTGCTGCTACTTGTCCTTTGCATCTTCCTCTCATAGAACTCTTTGTTGGTTAGTATCTCCCCTACATACTCGCATACAAATGTACCTTTTGGTAGCATTTCTAGAGTTCTGAGACCCCACCGCTTCCCTTCAGGGGTAAAGAAAACCTGATGCACAAAAAGAATTAGCAATGAGAAAAAATTGTGAAGAAAGAAGAGGACATCAGATTACTTAAGGAACAACTTTTGTGATCATATTTCTTATATAAAGAACGACAATCCAAAATCATTCCAAACATTTGATTTGCCTAAAATTTATTACATTTCTTAAAATAAGAATTCCATACCCTTTATTTATTTATGTTAAAGTTTATAACCTCTATTGCACTTCCATATTTAGAAGTATTCTTTGTTTCTTAGAAACAAAAAAACACACTAATGTAACTACCTAGCTAATAGTTAAACTGTTTTGTGTTAACCTTCACTAGCTTCCATATTAACTTTGTCTTTTTAACACTAACCTTTATTGTCCTTCCATATTTAGCTTGTATTGTTCATTTTTATTCTAAAACTAACCAAAAAATTATTACCGTTTCTCAATTTCTGTGTATTTGAGGATTTCTATTGGGAATTATTTTATAAATAAAATTTTATTGCCTTATTTTTTTTTTCCACTTTTAATATTTAACTAATTTTGATAATTGAATTCTATTGAATAAATTCCAATACCCATACCTGCAACTTGCACCTTATACCTCGCTGCACGACTCTGTTTCCACATTGTTTGTGGCAGCCACATTTGCTCCAACATTCTTCTATATATTTTCTCTTCACGTGACCCTTGCATGGTTCCAATATCTCATCGTTTTTTGATCTTTCCAGCGGGCAATCTCTACAATAAGAAAGGCATTGTCGCTGAGGATCCCGAGTTAGAGAGATACAATCTTCTAAGAAATCCTCCTTGACAAGGCCTTCTAAAGTGTATGCAAAACCATGCTCAGTGTCACTGGAGCAAACACAAGGTGTAGATGACAACAAACAATTACCAATACAAGCCAAGCAGCAATTTTCAGCCCTAGTTTGAGAGAGAGTGAAGTTGACATAAGCATTCTGAAAAATCAGATTCCGGGGTATGTAGTTAAAAAATGGTGGAAACTCGCTGTTTACGTCGTTCAACCATGGAATCTCAACCATTTCTTCTCCCTTAGTGATGTCAGTACGATAATGAAGGGACCTAAACTCATCAGGAGTCAGTTGACTCTGTGGAACCACAATCAAACTACCAAACTCAGCATCTCTAAATTCATTTACTTTGCCACTTCCAGAACAGCCATTTTCAATAGCCTCTTCACTCACCTGCACTACCTCCAAAACATTCAGAGGTTGTAGTGGTCTTGGAATTTGAAAAGCAGCCACCTCATCAAAGTGACGAGCATCAACTGATCCCCTTGCAACATAGGCTGGTACATGGTTATTTTCTTTAATGCCACCAACACCAACAGATTTCTTCAATAGATCAAGAGCTGGTGTTACATTCAAAATCCTTTCCTGCGATTCATGTTCATGAGAGGGATCAGTTGCCAAATCCAAGAAGCATTCACACATATCTTTCAACATTTGCATGACAGAAAAGTTTGGGTCAAGGATTTTGTAAGATCGGAGACATTTATCCTGCATTGATTGCAGAAGTTCATCTTGACTAGGCATATGAAAATCTGGTCTTCCAAGCATAGAGTTGCAGCTCAGAGAAATCTTCACCTCTCCCAGTGCTGAGGTGGCAATCTCTAAGCTAGCTGGAGAGTCTTCTGGAATGGTTGCAAGTTCACAGCTATCTCTTGCCGGAATTGATGAAACTGGAACGTTATCTTCCATATCGTCTCCAGCTAAAAATTGGGATGCTGGAGGTTCTTGATGATGCTGTTTGCGTGAAGAAACTCTTTGAATAAGAGATTGTTCTTTGCTTGCAGAATCTGTGAAGGTTGAAGAAACCAAAATCAGCCCAAAAAGAATAGCACTAATTGCCATGTCGACATTCAAATCCTTTACACAAGAAAAAATAAAATCAACCAATAAGAAAGACACAAATTGCAGTTTTGACATTCAAATTAAATACTTGGGGAAAAAACCAGATATATCATTCATGGTTACAAACAGTACTCTTCAATTCCCCGGTCCCCATGAGTGAAATAATTTACCTGGTCGGATAATTGCAATACGTTGCCTAGCGTCTTCAAAAGGCATGTCACCAGTAAATGGCTCGTCTTTAGGTTTGATCAGAGCACGAGAATGAGGCACTTTTTGTTTGGGTGAGAGAAAAGCGCTTGGCTGAACTACGGGGTCTTTGAAGTGCACTGCTTGCGATGATCCTTTTAAATTAGGTCTTTTCTCTTGTGGAGCAGCCTCAGGTAATAAAGGTTCCTTTCCCTTGTATGGTCGCTGCTTCCATGACAAAAGTGAATCAGACAACAATGTTCCATCCATATCAGATAAATCAGACTGACTAGAGTGTTCCGGCACCGCCAAACAACCAGGAGAAACAGTTTGTGAGCTCATGTTTCCAGCAGGATTCCGAAGTGAAATAGGCCTGGGTTGTGAATTTCTCGTTTCCAGAGACTGCTTCTGGGATTTTGCACCAGGCAGTACTTTCCCCTCCACTTTAGGCTTTCTTGAAGAGCTTCCAGCCAACACTAGGTCGCTGTTGTTAGGCGGGGAGGAACCTTGCCCATCTTGGCCTCTACGCAACCGTTTGAACGGCCGCTCAGGTTCATTAGAAATCCGAGTTTTTTCCTCAAAAGTTCCCTCCTGCAAGTCAAAATAGCCAAGAGGCATGTCAGAAGATATAGGCAGACAGGAAAGCATACACAACATTACCATCAAAAGAAATGAATCACTTACCGTAGCATCATCATTCTCGTCAGGAACCTGAGACAGATATCAAGCAAACACGTTTAGAAAGCCTTCAAAAGAGTTAAAAAGAAAAGGCAATAAATAAAAGAAGCGCACCTTAGACTCCTCCTCATCAAAAATGGCATCCGCAAGAGCTCTATAATTTTCCTCTTCAATAAGCTCCCAATTTTTCTCATAAAGTTTTAGCATCTTTTTCAACACAGGTTTAACTTGCTTTTCGCTTATTCCAAGCGCCTTCATAGCCCTAAAGGCTTTCACAACTCTCGGATTAGTCGGCATCGACAGTCAAATACCTGCACTTGCAAGTTAAAAAGGAATCAAAACCAGCAAGAGAGCCACCTCTTCATAAAAAAAATAAAAAAAAAAAAAAAAAAAAAAAGCATTATTCAGGATCTTAGCATTGAAACAACAACCGTTTTGGATTTTAATTGAAACTCAATAATTACATTTCTAATTAGGTTTTTCTCTTAATTCAAAATCAAACTCGTCACATGCACATGCAAGAGCTGATTTAGTATCAAAACCACAGAACCCTAAATTCAAGGATTTCTCAAACAATAATCAAAACGAAACCAAACAAGATGATTAAAGAAAGAGAAAGAATCGAGAAGGAGATAGCAATGCACCTGATTATAATTTCAAGCAAAAAAAAAAAATTCCTAACTCGTTAGGAGAGAGAGATTAGTGACTCTTTTTCATCAAAAAGAGAGCTTTGGTTTGAATGGAAAGAGAGTGTAAAAGCTCCCCCGCCTTTTTTTAAGATTGTTTTACTTGAAGAGCGCGTGTTATACAAACGAAGGGTAATTGTACTAGAAGGAAGGGCTCTTTGGCCCGGGCTAATTCATGCTCTGCCTCGTTATTTTCACAGGTGATGAAAACAGGAGAGAAGGGTTTTCACGTGCTGAAGAAGAAGCTCACCTAGCTCTCCTCCGATGAAGAAAAGGCGGTCGATCAACCTTGATTTGATTGATGCGTCGAATTCAGCATTTCTAATCTGCTTCATATATATCCCAACATCATATGATTTAAATAGCTTCAGATTGTGGTGGATTTGGGAACACAAAATGACAATCCGATTCAAAATCGACTGTGTTGCTTGAGTTTATGGTAGAGCATGGAAAAAAGTTGAAGCATCGTCATACGACAAAAATCATGAAAGATGAAGAGCTGTGGATACTCTGGTAGCTAAGCCATGTAGGAATTTATTACATGGTTATATACAAGTTTTCTTTTCAATACATAATAAAATAATGATTTCATTTTTTTGTGGTTTAATTTCTTCATGGGAGACGTTGTTCTTAATGGACAAGGGCATCATTGAATTTCAATGTATATTTCTTTCTAGAAAAGTGGTCTCCTCAGGGTGGTGGATGAGGGTGTCGATTTGCAACGGAGTTTTAATACAAAAATAAATAATTAAAAGAACTAGTTTAACATGAATACAAAAAGATTATAAATATGCTAAACAAAAAAATTATAAAATAAAAAGAATATTTTACCTTTAAAATAATAAAATAAAATAACCGTATATCTTTTAACATCTTCTCTCAAACTCACGAGACAACAATTACAACCATCGAAAGTTTACTAACTAGAAAACGAAAGTGGAAAATAGAATGTGACTTAGTAAAAATATTTGCAAAAAAAAAAAGGAATAAAAGGCAAAGTAATGGCGTTATGCTTGAAATAATGACAAGTAAGATGGCAATCGATCTCACCGTGCTTTATTTTTTCAAAAAAAAAAACAAAAACAAACTGTGAGCAATTTAAATAAAACTCTGGTTGTCACAATACATAGAAGTGAGATAAAAAAGAGAAACTCTCGTGTCTACAAGTAACAAGTGTAACCAAACAATATTTTTGGTAGTTGATGTCATAGCACGATATTCTATTTCGTTGAAGATTGAGAAATATTAAATTATTTCTTACTATTCTAAGAAATAAGATAATCACCCAAAAAATACAAAAACTAGTAACAGACTTGTGATTTGTAGGATCATTGTCATGATTAGTATCGGAGTATACACACAGCTCCAAGAAAAATATAGATGGAAGTAAAGGACTCTGAAAGACTATATCCTGAATATATCGCAAAATACAAAGAACAACTACCTAATGAACAATAGTAGGAGAAGCAACAAATTGACTAACAATATGAACAACATATGCAATATCTGAATGAGTAATAGTGAGATATATCAAGCTCTCAATAATAGTACGGTATAAAGTAGGATATGACAAAAGTAAACCATCAAAAGAAGAATAATTTGCATTAACCTCAATGAGAGTATCTGCAATCTTATTATCAGTAAGTCTAACCCACTCAAGAATATATACAACATATTTCGACAGAGAAAGAAGATAACCTCTGAGTGAGTAAACTACCTCAATACTTCAAAAATATCATAGAAAACTCATATCCTTCATTTCAAACTATCTAGCTAACTCTGTTTTTAAAATTGAAATACCATCACTATCATCACAAGTAATAATCATGCCATCAACATATAAAGACATAATGATACGACCTGCATTAGTGCACTTAACAAAAAGAGCAAAATTATGATTATTAGAAACAAATCCAATGGGTGAGATCATAATAGAAAATTTCTCAAACCAAGCACAAAGTGCTTATTTGAGACCATATAACATTTTCTTAAGCTTCCAAACATACTCGGAGTTATATGAAACACTAGGAGAGGGCGCAATATAAACTTTTGTTTTTAAGGATCTCTATTCAAAAAGGCATTTTTAACATCAAGTTGAAAGATGTCACTGATGAACTGAAGCTACTACAATAAGAGTACGAATAATAGCTATTTTTGCAACAGGAGCAAATGTATCCTCATAATTCATACCATACTATTGAAAATATTCTTTTGCAACCAACCTAGCTTTGTATCACTCAATAGATATATCGAAATTAGTCTTAATTTAATACACTAAAAGACAACTAACAACACTCTTACTAGGAGGTAGATGAATCAAATCCCAAGTATTTGTTTTATGCAAAGCTGAAAGTTCCTCATCTATAGCTTGCAACAAAAAAGGATTAAGAATTACTTTTTTATAGGAAAAAGGGCTTAGAGAGATAATGAATAAAAGCTAAAAATGAAGTAAAATATGAAGAATAATAACAATAGGAAAAATCTAGTAACTTTATGGACTTACGAATACATATAGATTGACGTAGAGGTGGATCCACAATATCAAACAAAGCTTAAAGGACCATAGAAGAAAAAAGAGTTTCAGGTGTAATAGAGAGTAAAATGTCAGTACTTGCATAATGATTAGTACGAATTAGTCGAGTAAGATGTAAAGGTAACAAGGTAAGAACATGAGAGGGGGCATTTGAAGTACTAGGAACTTGAGATGATAAATTATCAGAATCCTCAGAAAATAGATATATACGAATAAGATTAGATCTAATCAAGCTATAAGTAATAGATGAAATAGAAAAGAAAGGTATATGCTCGAGAAAAACAACATGACAAGACATATAAAGTTTATAAGTTATTGGATCAAAACAACGATACCCCTTTTTAGCACCACTATAACCAAGAAAGACATAAATAGCATATCAAGATGACAACTTGTTGTGTTTTACATGAGGACGAAGAATGAAACAAGTACAACAAAAAATTCTAAGGGCATACCCATACAAGTTTTCAAAAGGAGAAAAACCTGAAATATGAGAAGATAAAATTGTATTAATTAAACCTACAGTAGTAAGAACCGTTTCATCCCAAAACATACTAGGAACATAAGCAAACAATAAGAGAGAACGAGTAGTTTTAATAATGTGCCTATGTTTTATTTCAACAACGCCATTTTGCTCAAGAGTATCTATACATAAAGTTTGGTAAATAGTTCTATCTAGGGCAAGCAACTCATAAAATTTATTAGAGGTGTATACTCCACCAAAATCACCCCTAAAACATTTCATAACAGCAAAATATTGAGTTTTGACAAGAGCGTGAAATGTTGTATATATCTCAAAGAATTTTGAATGATGTTTCATTAAATAAATCCAATAATAACGAGTATGATCATCTATATAAAAAAACATAATATCGAGTAGGGGTGTTCAAAATAACCGATTAACCGAGAAAACCGATAAAATTGAAAAAACATTAACTGAAAAAACCGAACCGAAATGAAAAACCGATTAAACCGATTTTTAAAACCATAAATTTTAACAGGTCTGGTTCAGTTTCAGTTTTGAACCAGAAACCGGAACAAACCGAACCGGACCCAGTAAACAATTAAAAAAAATTATACTATAAACAGTTAACTTAACCTAACCGGCTAACCTTAACATAACAATACATAACTTGCCTCCTTGTGCATCTCACAAAAGCCGCCTCTTTTCCAGTAAAATTCCCAATCTTCCTTTCCAGTTAGTGAAATATCTAGTTTTGAACTGCTATCAAGATATGAGAGTGAAGACTTAAAGGATGAAGTTTGCAACATTATTAACGTACGTAAGAAGAGATCAAATTCTCTTTTTGCTGGAGATATTTTGGATCAGAGACGTGGTTGGCCCCTACTTCGGAGAGTGAATTCAGCTATTCCACAAAACAACGTCTGGCAACTATCTGTAGTACAGTGGGCAATGGCTTTGCCAGATCACTCCTCTCTACAAAAACCTCGAATTTCAAATTTTGAAGAAAGCTGTGAATTCAAAGCTATAAACTTTAAAGCTCTTTTAATGGAAGCCAATTTAAAAAAAAAAAAACAAACAAACAAACAAAAAAACCATATATGATGGGATTAGGTTTAACCGATTTTTTGCAAAAAAAACTGGATTTAACCGAATCGGACTGGTTCAGTTTGAACCGGTTTTCGGTCTGATTCGGTTAATATTTTACAAAATTACTGTAATTCGATTTAGTTGGTTTTTTTAGTCTAAACCGAACCAAACCGAATCGTGAACACCCCTAATATCGAGACCCTCCTTATGGCAATAAGAGAAGGTCCCCATGTATCAAAATGAGTCAAATCAAATGGAACAGAAGAGACATTAATAATTCGATTAAAAGGTAAATAAGGAAATTTTGCTAGTGTAATCTACTACAATCAGAAATATCATAAGTACACAAATTTTCTAAAGCTTCTGTGGATGCTAAAAATATAAAATGAGAAGAAAAAACATGACCTAAACGAGAATGTGGTGGTTTGTAACCCTGAGGTTGTCTATAAGCATTAGATTGTAACTGGTTGCTAGGTTTTCAAGCTTGAGATTGTTGCAAAGATTGATTATGTTATCTCAACTTAGGACATCGAGCCTTCTAATGATCTTTTTGCTTACAGAAACTACACTCGTTGAATAATTATTTTCATTCAATCTTATACTCACAGACTGAAGTGAATCGCCTCTTTTAGTAATCATAATCAACAAACAAAGATAACCAGAATGCAAAAGAAAGGAAAACAAAATAACATATTGTAAAAACTGAACAAATACCCTTTTAAAATTGTATGATCACTCCAAGAAAAAGAAAAAATAATTAAGAAAGGAGAAAGTCAGGGTTTCATTGATATTACATGATACAATCAAATAATTAAAAGGAATAAGTTTAATTTTAATACAAAAAGACTAAATATAGGCTAAACAAAAGAACCCAAAAAAAAAATAAAAATATTATTTTATCTTTAATAAACAATAAAATAATTCTTAATTTATAGTATCAGCGTCAACAACCAAGACAATAACTTAAAGGGTTCGTTCTTGGTATTTGATTTACTTAAATTTGTTTTCCATTGTAGTTGCTTCTAAGGTTGAGCGAGCTGTTGGTTCTAATCGTTTTATTGCTGCTTTTCTGCTTCATGTTCATGGTATAATGTGTATCAGCCTTTTCTTTGATCGATCTTATGTTTTGTTTTTTGTGTTCGGTCATCAATTGGGCTGAAGATTTTAGTCTTCTCCGGGAGCCTTTTATTGGCTTTTAGTCCTTATGCTCAATATTGGCCTTTCCTTCCTTCTCTCCCTTCCATTTACGTACGAGCTTGGGGTTGCTTTATATGCCTTTTTGGTGATTTACAGTAGACTAGCTTGGTGTTTCTGCTTTCTTTCTGTGTTTTTTTTTTTTGCTGGTTCACTGTTTCCTTAGAGCTTAAGGTTGGTCACTCGTCTTTGCTATTAGTTTTTCACCCCTATGGAACCGGTCTCTAATCCACCATTTGCTAAAAACCGGTATTCAAAATACATTTTTGGTATTATGATGTATGATTATTATTATAATTTTTTTTTTTGTAAAACAAAACAAAATGAATTTTTTATTATTATTATTTTGTACATCAACACATTTAAATCATTGAAAAAACACTAGAAAACAAAAATATATCAATTTAATGTTTTTTCAAGGCAAATATACTTTTAAAAATCATAAAAAAAATAAAAGCTACCGCACTCCAAAATAAAAGCTAAGTTTGCATACAGTGTAAATGGATGAAACATTCTATAAATTACTAGTATATTGGCCCGCACTCTACAACAAGTCAATATTTTTTTTTTTTTTTGTCAAATAATGTCAAAAAAATATTAGGACTATAGAGAAAGTTTTAAGGAGTATAGAGAATATTTTAAGCCCTTTGGATTTGGCAACCATGCTACACCCAAGAGCCTTGAAAAACATATATTTAAACTATCTTTAAAATATCATAAACATAAATTCTAATTAATTTATTTTATAATTGTTTTTATATAAAAAAAAATTAAACTATCATTAAACTATCCTAAATAGAAATATTAATTAATTTTTTTATAATTTTTTTTATATATAAAAATAAATTATCCTTGAAGTATCATAATAGAAATCCTAATTAATTTTTTTACAATCTTTTTTATTTTTTATAAAAAAAATTTAACTATCCTTAAAGTATCTTAAATTGAAATCCTAATTAATTTTTGTGTGTGTGTGTGTATATATATATATATATTTTATAAAACAACATTAAAAATATCCTTGAAGTATCTAAACATAAATTCTAATTAACTGTTTTTATAATTTTTTTATTTTTTATAAAACAAATTAAACTATCCTTGAAGTATCCTAAATAGAAATCCTAATTAATGTTTTTATAAAAAATATTTAAACTATCCTTGAAATATCCTAAAAAGAAATTCTAATTAATTTCTTTATATTTTTTTATAAAAAAAAAATATTTAAACTATCCTTGAAGTATCCTAAATAAAAATTCTAATTAATTTTTTTTTATTTTTTATAAAAAAATATTTAAACTATCATTGAAGCATCTTAAACAAAAATCTTAATTATTATTTTTAATTTACTTTTATATTGAAGCATCTTAAACAAAAATCTTAATTATTATTTTTAATTTACTTTTATAGGCTCTTAGGTTTAGCGACTATGCCAATCCAAAGTACTTGGGTATGACAAACATGCTTGATTTGATGAACAACAAAATAAGAGGATAATTGTGCATTTTAGTTGTAAGGAGAGAGAGAAAACAAAAACTCAAACAAACGAAGAAATGTCTCGCTAAAAGATAAGATAAGAAAATAAAAGCGAAAGTACTATTACAATACACAGTAAAATATCTCTTGATCTATAATGATTTCCCCACACAATTTAACTTTTGTTATAATAGAAAAATGATATATGTTGTATTTTTGATAATTTATTTGATGCCACTACCACTCCATGCTTTTTTTGTTCACATGGTAGCTTTCTTCTTTTTCTTCCTCCCAAACTTTTGCAAGGAATCATTGCACCATTACTTTCCATGGTATAATAACCAACCACTTCAAAGGTATTGTAACCCATTATTGGGTCCTCGCACAAAAAAGGAGACAATACAAAAAACAAAAAATATATGTTCGAAAAAACCCAAAAAATAATATCAGTGAAAAAAGGATGCTAAAGCGCCTAAAAAATGACTAAAAATTGGTTAAGGAAGTCTAAAAATACAAGGATTGAAATTTAACAATATATCATTGACTGATGAGAGCTCTGTTGACAACAAAATTCAATTTGAGGAAGAAAAGTCCGAGATCAGATATTTATGGACTCAATTAAATTTTATTGAAAGTTTATTTGAATTTATAGAGGGTTTGATTGTAAGAAAAATTAATTTTGAAGTCAATTTTGGCTTTAATTGGAAGAAATTAAAGTTCCAAGGTCAAATTATAATTTTTTAAAGTTAATTTGGTTAAATCAGGGGCTTAATTGCATAAGTATTGAAGTTTGTTGGCTAATTAGGGACTTAATTAAAGAAATCTAAAACTAAGAATCAAAGTGAAAAGGGTGGCCAACTTCAGGGCCACTGTTTGATTTTTGGCAGGGATGCAATTGCATTGATTTTGATATCATAATTGCAATTTAAGACTCGATTGAACAAATCACAAATTGAGGACCGATGTGAACTCTAACATGTTTTTTTTTGCCGCCTTTTCCTTTTAAATGAAACAACGCATTTTGTCCAAAACGACGTTGTTTCATATATTATTCATTAAAAAAGAGAGAAAGAGAAAGCCCAAAACGGTGTTGTTTTGAACGGCACTGTAGCCTTTCTTCTTTCCTTGGACGCGCATAAAACAAGGGAAGAAGAAAGTTTTGTTCTCTTGTTTTCACCGACTTTTCTTCCTCTAAAAAGCATCAAAAAGATGTTGACTAAGGATCCCACTTGCCCATAACTTTCCACGTGTTGGAGGGGAGGTGGAGGGGTGGCAGCACAATGGCTGCCCCGTCCTTTTTCTCCCCTTTCCCCCCTATAAAAACAGGGGAAGAGAGAGCAAAACAAGTGAAAAGACGAAGAGAGCAGAGAATAGAGAGCAAAGAGGGAAGACAAAAAAAAAGGGAGAGAGGAAGAACAAAAATAGAAAAAAGAAAAAGAAAAAAAGGAAGTGTTGCAATGGCTATCGCACGTGTGCGGCATCGCGGCGAAAATAGTTCCACTTCAAATCTAAAATGTAGTATTCTATCTATATGGAAAATATGGGAAGACAAGAAATTCTTGTGGTTTATTAGTGGAAAAATGGAATGGGAGTCGCCATCTAGTATTTTGGTCACTAGGAACCCTAACTGGTCTCAGAGATCGGGTATGAGGACTAATTGCATAAAGGGAAGATATTAGCACCCCAAATATGCCTTACCTAAGGTAAGCTGCATTGTTTGTTTGTCTGATAAAAAGCTAAGGTGTTATTGTATTTTTAGTTGTTGGTCTGTCTATGGTTCAAGAAAAATCATCCCTAGTAAGGAGATCCTTATCTTATCGGGTAAAAACCTAACTGTTCTAATGTCTATATGAAAACTACATTTTTAATATCAAGAATACGTTTTACGTATAAATTCGTAATCCTAGATACTATATTTTGGAGAGACTAGGCCGTATGCATGAAAACAAAACATTTTTTTTATATATTTTTTGATGTCTTGACAAAAACCGGGTATTTTAATATTGGATTTGTATCTTTATGGTATATACAAACCAATATTAAACAATTTTGATAAAAAATATGCAGGAAAATCAATAATTTTTTTTAAGGATTTTTTAGAATTTTTTTTATTTTATTTTATATATATCTATATATATAAATAATATAAAAACATTATAATATATAATATATAATATTAAGTGGGCTGGGTGGGCCGGCCCAACTAATTGGGCAGGACTCAGACCCAAAAGGGTTGGGCAGATCTTAGCCCAACAAAATCTCCTATTTTAGTTTGGGCCAGACCCGCCCTAGATAGAAGAGCTGGGCCAGAATTAGTCTGGCCCACAAACATATAGTTAGGCCAGAACTAGCCTGGCCTAGAAAAGGAAAAAAAACCAACAATGCTAGGCTAGAATCAGCCCAGCCCAACAACATAACTGACTGGGGGGGGGGAATTATTTTCCCCCTCCCCTCCTCCTGCATGCAGAACGCTATTCGTTCTGCTTGCAGGAGAAAAAAAACAACAAAACGCAAAAACAATAAGGGGGAAGAAGAGTTACTTGGCGCGGAAAAGACGGTGCATTGCTGGTTTGGCTGCTTCGTTGTCGGTGCTGCGGTGGAGGTCGGTGGAGGTGTCGTGGCTCACGGATGGCGAATCCAAGAAGCGATGTTACTGCTTCAAGCGACGGAGAGAAGGGTTACTACTCTTCCCTTCTCCGTTTCCTTTCTTCCTCTTTCGATTCGTTTTTCCCTTTCATCGGTTCGTTCTCTCCCCTTGGTTTGTTCTCTCTCTCTTTGGTTCGTTCTCTCTCTCTCTTGTTCGTTCTCTCCATTTTATTTCTCCTGTTCTGGTTCATTTTCTTTCTTTTTAGGTTGGTCCTCCTTTTTTTTCCTCCCCCCTCCATGTGCTGGTGTTGAGTCTTTATTTATAAGGCTAAGGGAGCGGGGGGTCTTGTGCATAGGAAGCAGGGCAGTGCCGGGTTGGTTGGTGGGTGCGGCTGGCAAGGCACAGCGCCCCTGATTTCTCATCATCAAGGTGGGTGGGGTTTTGGGTCTTCTACAGGGCACGCGGCTCGTAGGACTTAATGAAGAAAGAAGAAGAAAACTGCCTACCTTCCCCTGTTGCACGTCCAGGGGAAGGAGAAAGAAGAATAGTGTCCCTCAAAACGACATTGTTCTGCTCTCCTTTTTTTTTTTTTTAATATAAAACGACATTGTTTTAAACAAAACACGCCATTTCATTTAAATAAAAAACAAGCGCCAAATCACGTCAATTTTCAAATCAACCCTCAATTTATCCTTTGTTCTATTAAGTCCTCAAATGTAATTTTGATTTTAAGAATTAATTCAATTGCATTCCTTCCAACTTCAATCGCCGCCCCTATAGTTGGCCGTCTTTTTCACTTTGGTTCTTAGTCTCTGATTTATGTAATTTGACCCTCAATTGACCAATAAACTTTCAATTTCTTCAATTTGGCCCCTGATTTGGTTAATTACAGCCCCTCTATATACGCGCATTTTCCAATTTGGTCCTTGGTTTCGGATTTCCTTAATTAAGTCCCTAATTGGCCATCAAACTTCAATATTTATGCAATTAAGCCCCTGATTTGACCAAATAAACTCTAAAAAATTATAATTTGACCCCAGAACTTTAATTTCTTCCAATTAAAGCCCAAATTGACTTAAAAATCCATTTTCTTGCAATCAAACCCTGTATAAATTCAATTAAATCTTCAATAAAATTCAATTAAGTCCATAAACATCCAATTTTGGACTTTTCTCCTCAAATTAAATTTTCTTTTTCCAACGGGGCTCTCATCTTTTAAGAATATACTATCAAAATTTCGATCTTTTTATTTTTATCCTCCTTAATCAATTTTTCTGACTATTTTCTGAGCCCTCCCACCTCCTATTATTTTTTCTAATTTCTTCCGGCTATATATATATATTTATTTATTTATTTATTATTATTATTATTATTATTATTTTATCTTTTTATATATTTTTTTTATTTTTGTGTGGGGACCCAAAAATAGGTTACAACAGATGCCCCCTCTTTATAATACTTACAGATCAGGGGTTTTGCGCAGTAACTTTTATAAAGATAAACAAAACTAAACTTCTAAAACTAATCTTGTCGAAGTCTGATCGATCTGAAACTTTGTCTTTACATCAATCCTCCTCAGCCCAAAATCTATGATCAAAACTTAGTCATTTTGAGATCCCAATCTGGTGATCCTTTTAATTCTAACTTCGGTTCGACTAGCCTGGCATTCCATTCGAGATCCCTTCTAGCGATCTCTTTTAACTAAAAATCTATATTTGTAGTTTGACCAACCTGAAATCCCATTTGGCGATTTCCCTTAGCCAAAGCTGATATCAGTACTACGGTTGTATTAACCTGAGATCCCTTCTGGTGACCTCCTTTAACCAAAACCAAAAAACTATATTTATAGCCCAATCAACCTGGAATCCCATCTGGCGATTCCCTTTAACTAAAGCTGAAATATGAGATCCATTCTGGCGACCTCCTTTAACCAAAACCAAAAAATATCTATGTTTATAGCTTAGTCAACTTGGAATCCCATCCGGCGATTCTCTTTAACCAAAGCTGAAATATAAGATCCCTTTTGGCAACCTCTTTTAACCAAAGTTGAAATATGAGATCCCTTCTGGTGACCTCCTTTAACCAAAAACCAAAAAACTATATTTGTAGCTCTATCAACTTGGAATCCCATCTGGCGATTCCCTTTAACCAAAGCTGAAATATGAGATCCCTTCTAGCGACCTCCTTTAACCAAAACCAAAAAATATCTATGTTTATAGCTCAGTCAACCTGGAATCCCATTCAATGATTCCCTTTAACCAAAGTCGAAATATGAGATCCGTTCTGGCGACCTCCTTTAACCAAAACCAAAATATGAGATCCCTTCTGGTGACTTCCTTTAACCAAAACCAAAAAACTATATTTTTAGCTTGGTCAACCTGGAATCCCATCTAGCGATTCCCTTTAACCAAAGCTGAAATATGAGATCCGTTTTGGCAACCTCCTTTAACCAAAACCGAAATATGAGATCCCTTCTGGTGACCTCCTTTAACCAAAATAAAAAATTATATTTGTAGCTCAGTCAACCTGGAATCCCATCTGGCGATTCCCTTTAACCAAAGCTGATATATAAGATCCCTTCTGGCAACCTCCTTTGACCAAAACCGAAATATGAGATCCCTTCTGGCGATCTTCTTTAACCAAAACCAAAAAACTATATTTGTAGCTCGGTCAACCTAGAATCCCATCTGGCAATTCCCTTTAACCAAAGCTGAAATATGAGATCCCTTCTGGCAATCTCCTTTGACCAAAGCTGAAACATGAGATCCCTTCTGGCGACCTCCTTTAACCAAAGCTGATATCGATGTCATTCTTCTTGATGGCAGGGTTTGAGCCTTTCGTTTTCTTTTGAAAATTTCCTAATAGGTTCTTCTCACTTTATTGGTGTTCCAAAATCAAAGCTGTGATTCTTTGCTATCATCAACTCAATGATCCTTTCTTCGTCCACAATCTTATTGGATTACATTATGGATTCCTCCTGTAAACACCCAAAGGAAAATATATATATATATATATTATATATATATATATATATATATATATATATATATAAAGAGAGAGAGAGAGAGAGAGATGATGATGATGAATGCAGTTTTCGCTGCCGATTCTAGATTTGGCAGCGACGCAGCCTTCACCACTGATACAGAAATCGGCAGTGACACAGTTTTTAGCTGCCCATTTCTTGATCGGCAGTGACGTAGTTTCTGCTGCCGATTTCTAGATCGACAGCGATGTAGTTTTCGTTGTCGAGGTAGAAGTCGGCAGCGATGCAGTTTTCGCTGTCGATTTCTCAATCAACAGTAACGCAGAGCTGGGAGGGAGGGGTAAAATCGGTTTTAGATAAACCAAAACAGGATAAGAACACACCTAAACCAACCCCCAAACAACCCATTTCTTTTGATGGGGAGTATAAATACAAGGAAAGGAGAAAGAATGATCCATCTTCTTCCCAAACCAGCAGCTGCATGCCGTTCTTCCCTTCCTCTTTCACAGCAGAAACTTAAATCAAACCAGTAGAGAATGCTTTGTGAACTTGCGAGGGAGAGATGAGACCTTGAGAGAGGAGTGGACAGCTGCATAGAGGAGAGGAAAAAGAGAGCTGGAAAACGTTAAGAGGAAGAAGAAGAAGGAGAACCAGCAGGAGAAGAGAAAAGAATAGTGTCAAACCTTCCTCAAACTTAGTTAAATTCAGAAGGTATGGGTCATGAAACTCCTTTCCTCTTCCCCTTAAGATTAGAAACGAAAATGAAGAAGAAAAACCCTAAGAAAAATTGATCTAAGACCTAAGCCAGCTATGAAGAAAATTGAAATTAACTAGGAGAACTAGCAAACAGAAGTGAAATAAAGTCAATTTCAGAACATCTAACAAATCATGGTAGAGGGCTGGCTTTAACTAGAGGGTAGGCCAGCATACATGTGTGTGTGTGTTCTGCTGGGGTAAATAAATGTGTTCTGCTGCTGATGTTGTTGCTGAAATTAAGGTGTTCTGTTGTGATGTTGTTGCTGAAATTAATGTGTTCTTCTGTGATGTTGTTGTGCTGAAATTAATGTGTTCTGCTGTGGTGTTGTTGTGCTGAAATTAATGTGCCCTGCTGGAATTTATTGAAAGATTATATGCTGTAATTGATGGTTTTCCATGTGTGTGTTCTGCTGGAATTTTGTTGAAGAATTATGTGCTGAAATTGATGGTTTCGATTTGTGTGTTGTGCAGTGAAATTTTGTTTTGCTGCCGAAAACCGAACCTTCTGCAGCGAATTAATATTCGCTGCCGATTTGTGTGTTGTGCAGCGAAACTCTATTTCGTTGCCGAAACTGAACCTCTTGCAGCGAATTAATATTCGTTGCCGATTTGTGTGTTGTGCAGCGAAACTCTATTTCGTTGCCGAAATTGAACCTCCTGCAGCGAATTAATATTCGCTGCCGATTTGTGTGTTGTGCAACGAAACTCTGTTTTGCTGCCGAAACTGAGCCTTCTGCAACGAATTAATATTCGGTGCCGATTTGTGTATTGTGCAGCGGAATTCTGTTTCGCTGCCGCAACTGAACCTCCTGCAGCAAAATTCTATTTCGCTGCCGAAATCGAACCTCCTGCAGTGAATTGATATTTGCTGCCGATTTGTGTGTTGTGCAGCGAAATTCTGTTTCGCTGCCGAAACTGAACTTCCTGCAGCGAATTGATATTCGATGCCGAGTTGTGCGTTGTGCAGCGAAATTCTGTTTCGCTACCGAAACTGAACTTCCTGCAGCGAATTGATATTCGCTGTCGAGTTGTGCGTTGTGCAGCGAAACTGTGGCACCAACAGCGATGCAGTTTTTGCTATCGAATTGGGCAGCCTGCAGCGAACTAGTTTTCGCTGCCGAACTGGCTGCCGGCAGCAAAACAGTTGTCGTTGCCGAAATGGCAGCCTGCGGCGAACCAGTTCTCGCTGCCGAATTGGGCAGCCTGCGGCGAACCAGTTCTCGCTGCCGAATTGGGCAGCCCGCAGCGAACTAGTTCTCGCTGCCAATGTCTACAATAAGCCTCCTAGGCAAGAATGACTTAAATGCTAGTAACAATTTCATGATATGATGGTGTAAAATATGGAACACTTGAATGTGAACATATGAACTCTTGAAATAAGTGTGATGATGAATACAATTGTGCTGATTTGTGACCATTGATGTCTTAGGTGGTGCGGTCGAGATTGGACCATTATCAAGACAGGAACAACCCACAGGTGGAGTAGGTAGGAGACTTGCACCTTTCTTTTTCATACATTGAATCTTGAAATATTTTAACTTAAGTACTACCATATTGTTAGAACTGATATTAAATTTTCGAACACTTAAATGTTGATTAAAGGTTGATTAGCTTCGGCTAATGGCATCCGAATGGATGGCCGGGACAAATGAGTGATTAGCTTCGGCTAATGGCATCCGAACGGATGGCCGGGACAAAGAGGGATTAGCTTCGGCTAATGACATCCAAACGGATGGGCGGGACAAAGAATGATTAGCTTTGGCTAATGGCGTCCGAATGGATGGCCAAGATGAAGGACTGATTAGCTTCGGCTAATGGCGTCCGAATGGATGGCCAAGATGAAGGACTGATTAGCTTCGGCTAATGGCATCCAAACGGATGGCCGGGACAAGGAATGATTAGCTTCGGCTAATGGCATCCGGATGGATGGCCGGGATAAAGGAATGATTTCGCTGCCGATGCAGAAATCAGCAGCAACGCAGTTTCCGCTGTCGATTCTGGATCGGCAGCGACGCAATATTCGCTGCCGATATAGAAATCGGCAGCGACCCAGTTCCCGCTGCCAATTCTGGATCGGCAGCGACACAGTCTTCGCTGCCGATACAGAAATCGGCAGCGACACAGTTTTTGCTGCGGATTCCTTGATCGGTAGCAATGCAGTTTCTGCTGCCGATTTTTGGATCGGCAGCGACGCAGCTTTCGCTATGGAATCTAGATGGATGGCCAGGACAAATGAATGACTAGTTTCGGCGAATGACATCCGAAAACTTGTGTATCTATATGTACTACTAGCTGTTATATCAAATACATGAAAAAAATTATAAATGTTAATGCTTTATTTAATTGCCAAACCGTTAGTTACCATTATTATTATTATTAAGTGTTTGCATTCTCTTAAATGTTTTGTACTACTGCAGGGACGTCACACCAATGAGATGTGTAGGAAACCTGATACACGGGAACCTACTTTTGCAAGGAATTATGTAGATGCATTCTAAATCACAATGTATTTTGTATGGATCAATGTACTGAATGTATAACTTTTATTAGATCCTTTTTGTTTAAAATTGTGATGGCTATTAGTAGGATAAGAATGCAAACTTAGGTCTATGTATATATTTTTAATATGAACTTCAAATCATGCAACCTTAATATTATGTGTTTGTGTAGATTCGCTTTTAAATGAAATGTTGATTGTATGGATTGTATTTTTGATGATGTGAGGATTCAAGTTCTTTGATTACCGGCACCATGTGTATTAAATATATATATATATATATATATAAAATTACTGTTGTTTTGGGCTTGGAAAGCCGGGTTGTTACACCTCCTGTAACAATTCAAAAAAACATATATGCAATGATTTATGATTAGATGCCATGCATGCATTCTTACCTGGTTTTGAAACATAGGTCCCATCATCTTCTTCTATTTCATGAAACTCTCTCTTGAAATGAGCTTGCTTTTGACGTTGTATGTTGGATTCATTTTTCGTGCTGCCTCTTTTTATCTATCATATCTTTGAGAAGAAGTCTTCGACATTTTACAAGTAGCTTTTTTTTCAAAATGTATGACTTGTCATTGCCTTCTTTGTCATGCTTTTGTCAAATGCTTTAACTTATCTTTTTCAAATCTACGGGCTCTCATCCTATTTTAAAATCACGTAAAACTTTTCATGAAATATCTTTTATTGCCCTCAGTGTGGGGTGTGATCCTAGTCCAGGTTTTTATAAAGAAGAAATTCATTCCGGCTCAATTAGGACCACCAACGATAAAATCTTTAGAGAATGAAGGGATAATGAATTTTTCTCATTTTAAAATGCATATTGTTAGGATTGATAAACTCTGTTATTATCTTGAAAGAAATTTATAGGTGATTATAGAGTGACCACTTAATCATTTATCCATGCAATCCATTATGCTATCCAGAGGGAGGGTTGTACTTTAGGGTTAGCTTTTCTTAAATTTCATTTTTGATCGTTTTATGATACCTTCCTTGTAACCACTCAACCTTGTTTAAAAAACGCATAATCTCATCATTTATTTTAAAAAAAGGTGGGCTCAAAGACAAACACAAAATCTAGCTGACATCATGAGCCTTAATTGTTAACTAAAGAAAATAAAAAGCAAATAAAAGCAATGACAAAAGCAATGACAAAAGCATGCTAAGGAAAACAAAGTTGGTTTACATTTTGAAAACTACAGGAGCTTCTTGGGTGACCTCGTTCTGAAACTTCTCACCCTGAGCCAACTTGCGCACAAAGGTCTTGGCGGAGACTTCTTTTAGTGTGTGGACAGTCAGTTGTGGCAGTGCTTCATCTTCCTTCCCCACCTGTGTTTTCTTGTCATTTGTTTCGATCCCATCTTCTTCCATGGTGTTTACATTCATCATTGACAATTCTTAACCAAGGTTTTTCAATCCTTTATCCACTATTAGTTGCGTCATGACTAGGAAATGGATTTGAATTGATGTTGGGTGTGTCTTCAAATGATACGCATCCTATCTTGATGAGCTCTAACAACCTTTTCTTGAAACCGTAGCATGTTTCAAGACCATGCCCGAGAATACCAGCATGGTACTCGTAAGTTAACTCAAGCTTGTACCAGATAGGGAATGGTGGTTGTAATGGTAATGTGGGGATATGAGCTATTTGTCCAATGCTTAGTAGTTTGGCATACATGTCCTTCAAAGGCATGAGTAATGGCGGCAGTTGTTCTGAAATGTATCTTGTATTTGGTCTTTGGTGGTTGTTTGACTGGTTATTTGTTCGATTAGGGGAAAAAAGTTTGCTAAAGTTCAGGTGGGCAACATGAGAGGCATGTATTTGTGGGTTATGTGAATCCACTATCTTGCCCTTGTACCCACCTTCCAAGTTGTTAATGTGACCTTCCATTTTTCTTCCAATAAAAACCTTCGTCTCTAATGGCTCAGCTATGCGTCCAACTTTAATCCCTTGCTTTATTCTTTCCGCTATGCATACAACATCATAGAAATGCTGAGATGAGTTACCCATTAAATGCTCATAATATTGTGCCTTGAAGGTAATGGCAAACAAAGTCACCATCTCTATTTTTATTAAAGGGGGTTGGACATGCATTGTCTCATCCCTCCACCTTCATGCATATGCCCTTACTGACTCTTGGCTTCTTTTCTCCATTGAAATTAGACTTGTTCGATCCAGGGCAATTTCCAGGTTAAACTTGTAATGCTTAAGAAACGCCTCCACCAAATCTCTCCAGCTCCTGATCCTAACATTTCTAACCTCATGTACCAGCTCAAAGCAGATCCTACGAGGTTATCTTGAAAGAAATAGATAAGCAATTTATCATCATGGATTACTTCTGCTATTTTGTTGCAATAGGATCGAAAGTGAGTGTTTGGGCATTCCAAACCGGTGTACTTAATGAAATCTGGTATCCTAAAATCCTTTGGCACCATAATATTTGGTACCAGACATACTTCGGCTGCTCGTATAGGGTCAAACCAGTCATTACCCTCAACTACCCTTAATCTTTGTTCTAAAGCAAATAGTTTGTCCTAGTCCATCAAACTAAGAGACCTATTATCTAGGGTTCCCTTCGCTGTCAAGTCAATAGTGATTGGAGCATGAGTTGGTTGGATAGGGGTGATAGGCACAAAATGTTGTTCATTGGCTGAGTTTGCCCCCTGATTTTGAGATGCTTGAGGGATGTGAGCTGCTGGCACTCCTTTAGGCGGTTGTGCTGATGTTCCCTCCCCATTCTTAGCTCTTAGAAGTTGCTCGAGCAGGTCGACCAGCCGAGCAACTTCATTTTTATGGATTCTAACTCGATCTGATAGTGTAACTCTAAATGAGCTCTTTATTCATTCTCCATCCTAGATCTGGACCGGGTGTGGTGGACTTTAGATATGGGACTTTTGTTTCACGATCTGGAATGCATATGGGAGATTAAAAACAAAATGCGTGATGAAAATATGATGCATATATGATGTGTATTTTTTAGAGCTGATCCATGACTTTTGTAATCCTTTAGGCAAGATTTCTGAGTCGATCTGATTACTGTAAAGAAGGGTGCCAAATTCTTATCATAGCAGCTTACTAAAACACATTTAGAAAGAAAGATGATTTCAGCTCAAAAACCTGTATTGATGAGTTTAACATTATTAATCTTGATGCAAATGAAAGTAAGATACACATTCTAAGGACAAGCTCTATTTATTTAGTGAGAATAGATAGGTTTTCTATATAGTCCTGAAGGGTCTCATATCTGCCAAGTGACGTTTTTCGTAAAGACAGTATGGGGGCGTTGCAAGGAACATTTAAGACATGTATGCCCACCATTATCAAACAGGCACTCAGATATGAGTTGGGTGTTACATGTATTTGAACCCTGACCAATAGTCCTAGGGCAAATCGCTAATCCCCCACCTAACTTAAGGCCTGTGTGTGCTTCTCAAAATCAAAGTAAGTGATGCATGAGACAGTTTTATACAATGCATGAACAGTACGTGTAAAAATATAAAGCAAATACGCAAATTAACAATAAAACACACGAAAACACAAACAAATCAGACAAAAACAAAGCTTAGTCTACAAGGTCCCTAGCGGAGTCACCATTCTGTCGCACGTGTGCGGCGAAAATAGTTCCACTTCAAATCTAAAATGTAGTATTCTATCTATATGGAAAACATGGGAAGACAAGAAATTCTTGTGGTTTATCGGTGGAAAAATGGAATGGGAGTCGTCACCTAGTATTTTGGTCACTAGGAACCCTAACTGGTCTCAGAGATCGGGTACGGGGATTGATTGCGTAAAGGAAAGGTATTAGGACCCCAAATACGCCTTACCTAAGGTAAGGTGCATTGTTTGATTGTCTGATAAAAAGCTAAGCTGTTATTGTATTTCTAGTTGTTGGTCTGTCTATGGTTCAAGAACAATCCTCCCCAATAAGGAGATCCCTTATCTTATCAGGTAAAAACCTAATTGTTCTAACGTCTATATGAAAACCATATTTTTAATATTAGGAATACATTTTACGTATAAATTTGTAATCCCAGATACTAAAAGACAAAAAGATTTTTTTTAGAATTTTTAAAATATTGGCCTAGTTCTCATGGCTCTAACAAACTTGTTGTTAAAGCCAAAGTGCATGCTAATACATACATATATTTTTTTGAAATTTCCTTTGTTGTATGAAAATATGATGTGATGATTTATTTTTATATATATATTTTTGGAGAGACTAGGCCGTATGCATGAAAACAAAACATTTTTATCTTATATATTTTTTGATGTCTTGACGAAAACTGGGTATTTTAATACTGGATTTGTATTTTTATGGTATAAAAATATAAACCAATATTAAACAATTTTGATAAAAATATGCAGGAAAATCAACAATTTTTTTAATGATTTTTCAGAAATTTTATTTTATTTTATTTTATTTTATATATCTATATATATATAAATAATATAAAAACATTATAATATATAATATTAAATGGGTTGGGCCCGGTCGACCTAACTAACTAGGCTGGACTCAGCCCCAAAAGGGATTGGGCCGATCTCGATCGAACAAAATCTCCTATTTTAGTCTAGGCTAGACCCGGCCAGACAGTAGGGCTGGGCCAGAATCAGTCTGGCCCACAAACATACGGCCGGGTTAGAACCAGCCTGGCCCAGAGAAGGAAAAAAAACCAACAATGCTAGGCTAGAATAAGCTTGGCCCAGCAACATAATTGACTGGGGGGGAATTATTTCCCCTCTCCCCTCCTGCATGCATAACGCTATTCGTTTTGCATGTAGGAAAAAAAAAAAACAACAAACTCAAAAACAATGAGCAGGAAGAAGAGTTACCTGGAGCAGAGGAGGCGGTGCGTTGCTGGTCTGGCTGCTTCGCTGGCGGTGCTGCGGTGGAGGTCGGTGGTGGTGTCGTGGCTCACGAACGGCGACTCCAAGAAGCGGTGTTACTGCTTCAAGTAGCGGAGAGAGGGGTTACTGCTCTTCCCTTCTCCTCCATTTCCTTTCTTCCTCTTTCGATTCGTTTTTCCCTTTCGTCGGTTCATTCTCTCTCTCTCTCTCTTTCTTGTTCGTTCTCTCTGTTTTGTTTCTCTTGTTTTGGTTCGTTTTCTTTCCTTTTCAGTTCGTCCTCCTCTTATTTTTTCCTCCTCTCTGCGTGCTGGCATTGAGTCTCTATTTATAGGGCCAAGAGCGGGGGCTCTTCATTGCTGTGCATGGGGAACAGGGCAGCGCCGGGTTGGTTAGTGGGGGCGGCTAGCAAGGCGCGACGCCCCTGATTTCTCATCATCAAGGTGCGTGGGGTTTCGAGTCTTCTGCAGGGCACGCGGCTGGCAGGACTTAATGAAGAAAGAAGAAGAAAACTGCCTACTACCTTCCGTGCTGCTTGTCCAGGGGAAGGAGAAAGAAGAACAGTGTCCCTCAAAATGACATTGTTCTGCTCTTTTTTTTTTTTTTTTTATAACATGAAACGGCGTTGTTTTATACAAAACACGTCATTTCATTTAAATAAAAACTAGGCGCCAAAACGCGTCAATTATCAAATCAGCCCTCAATTTATCCTTTATTCTATTAAGTCCTCAAAATGTAATTTTTATTTTAAGAATTAATTCAATTGCATCCCTACCAACTTCAATCGTTGCCTTTCTCACTTTGGTCCTTGGTCTCTGATTTATGCAATTTGACCCTTAATTGACCAATAAACTTCCAATTTATTTAATTTGGCCCCTGATTTGGTTAATTACAGCCCTTTTATTTAAGCGCCTTTTCCAATTTGGTCCTTGGTTTCGGATTTTCTCAATAAAGTCCCTAATTGGCCATCAAACTTCAATATTTATGCAATTAAGCCCCAGAACTTTAATTTCTTCCAATTAAAGCCCAAATTGACTTAAAAATCTATTTTTCTTGCAATCAAACCCTTTATAAATTCAATTAAACCTTCAATAAAATCCAATTAAATCCATATACATCCAATTTTGGACTTTTCTTCTTAAATTAAATTTTCTTTTTCCAACGAGGCTCTCATCCTTTAAGAATATATTGTCAAAATTTCATTCTTTTTATTTTTATCCTCCTTAATCAATTTTTCTGACCATTTTCTGAGTGCTCCCGCCTCCTATTATTTTTTCTAATTTCTTTTGGCTATTTATTTATTTATTTATTATTATTATTATCTTTTTATATATGTTTTTATTTTTGTGTGGGGACCCAAAAATAGGTTACAACAATAGCCACCACTAGGCTTCTTAGTCACTGCCTCTGCCACCGCCAGCCACCTCCAACAACAGCGTACAAGCTTCTCCACTCCAGGTAATCCTCTCCCCCTCTCTTGTCCCCTTTCCACGTTCATTTCTATTTTTGCATGTAGAACATGAACAATTCACGTTCTGCAGCAAATGAAATATAAAGTAACTACCTAATTATAATTCACTGATTACTGTGCGCACATCACAGTAACCAATATCTTTGGGCTGGTTTTGGCCCAATTTTGTTTTGGGTCAGGCCCGACCCAATAACTAAAAATTCAAAAATCATTTTGGAAAATTTGGGATTTTCCCGCATATTTTTCTATGTCATTTTTATTAATATTGGTCTGTATTTTACATCATAAAAATAAAAATCTGGTATTAAAATACCTAGTTTTCGTCAAAACTTCCAAAATAAAAAAAGAAATTTTAAAAAATATTTTTGTGCATACAACCAAGTTTCTTCAAGCTAAAAACATCATATTGTGTTTTTCATATACTAAAAAAACAGTGTTTCAGCATGTATTTTGGCTTTAATAACCAGTTTATTAAAGTCAAGAGAACATTGGCCAAAATTTCAAAAATAAAAAAAATGTTATTTTGTTTGTCTTTTAGTAAATGGGGTACGACATTACACGTAATACATATGCTAAATATTAAATTCTTTTTTTTTTTTTTCAGATGCTAGAACGGCTAAGTTTTAACTCCATTAAGATAAGAACCTCCTTATTGAGGAGAACTTTTCTTGAACCTTTAGACATATCAACAATTAGAAAATGCAACCAAAACCTTAGATTTTATCAAACAATAAAGCAATGCAGCTTACCTTATGTAGGGCGTAGTAGGGGTGCTAATACTTTCTTTTTATGCAACCAGTTTCCGTACCCTATCTTTGAGACCAGTTAGGGTTCCTAGTGACCAGAATACTAGGTGGCGACTCCTAGTCTATTTTACTAATAAGAAACAAGAATTCCTTGTCTCTCTATATTTTCCAGGTAGACACCATTTCCTTAAGGGTGGACAATCGCCGCGACGCCACACACATGCGACAAAAGGGAACAACTTTCATATTTCTTTCTCACATTCACAAATAACACTTCATTTCTTTGTTGCAAGGTAACTCATCTTGAACCTGAAAAGCATTGTTGGTCTTGAAGGCTTTAAAACCTTAAATGCATTGTTGAAAGATTTGAGGTAGAAGAATAGAGTTGCACTTTTGCAAAAAAATAAATAAATTCATGGGACCCCTCTATATATTTTAACCTTTTTTGTATTAGGCTTTATGAATTTATTTTGTTTGGTCATCTATTGCCACTTTCATATAATAAATAATACCCATACATGTCTTTTAAGTCCAAAACCAACCTAATATTATTTATTATGTTACATGAACAAAATATAAAGTGTTTTAATCCTGAAGCTAATGTGAGGAATCTGAAAATAAAACAACAAATAATATACAAAACCAAATAAATAAAAGAATTCCAATAAAAAGGAATTAAAACATATATTCACTTCCATACTTGATAAGTTTTATATCAACAACTCAATGCCGATATCAATTGTCAAATTGATATCATTAATCATCACCCCTCGGTATGGTTAATAAAAACTATTCCAATACCAAATCACCTAGTGTCATTAGCCACCAATCTATTGGTTAGCTAATCAATAAGTATCGATGACAACATGCTCGTGTTGACATCATTAGCCTTACTCGCTCTTCTTGTAACGACTAATCAATAAATGTTGATGCCAATATCCCTGTATTGACATCACTAGTCTTCTCTATTATCTGAAAATGACTAATCACTAATATCGATGCCAATACCTTTGTAGTGACATCATTAGTCTTTCTTGTTATTTAGGAATGACTAATTACTAATGCCGATACCAATACTGTTATAATGACATCATTAATCTTTTCTATTATTTATGAATGACTAATCATTAATGCCAATGTCAATACCTTCATAGTGACATCATTAGTCTTCCCTATTATTTGGGATTGACTGATGAATAAATTTCAATATCAAATAATCATTGACATCATTATCCTTCATCCTTGGAACGATTAATCAAATTACATTTTCTTATTCCTATTCCACCGATTTGATTCTTGTTATGTCAAGACAGATTAATGACAAATTAAAAATTCTAAAAATAATACCAATATAATGAATGACTAAGAATAAGTGGAAAGCACCTACCTATCACACATGATGTACTAGTCCTAGCTCTGATATGCGGTCTATCTAGAAGAATATCCCCTATCAACACAAGATAATTTTGTTATTATTTCTCCCCTTAAATTTAAGTCATATCAAATTCTTCAAGTAAAGCTTTATGATTATTCTTTGTAAATATATAGATTTTCACATGTATAATTGTATATACCCATATCTACCATTTATTTACATCATTTAAATTTTTCAACGTCATGTTAACCAATAAAATGTACACATGTACCTGAGCCCTTTTTATAACTAATTTATCTGAAATTCACCTTAAAAGAACACATGTATTTTCTTTGATTCCTTTCAATCAAACCATTAAATCTACCATAATGTTTTACCTATAAAACAATTCCTACATAGTTAACACATGTAATCTAAAAAAAAAACAATTCCCTCATCTACTTCACCCTCGTTTAACTGAACCTGTGGCCTAAGAAGAGGATGAAATTTTCTTTAAATTTCATCAATTTTTCACTTGACCCTATGTTTTTCTACAACCATTAACATGTTTTCAACGAACAATTCATCACTTTCAACTTTACAAAACACTAAACATATAACTTCACAACACTAATAATAAGATACATAACTAATAAGTTGTTTTAACTTAATTTAAAAGATTTCAAACTAAAAAAAATGGAAGAACAATTCAATCTCCCTCCACTTCCTTCTTTATCCTCTCTTATCATCCCTCTCCTTACTAAACCACTTCCTCTCACTTACTTTCTCACAAACTTTAGTGTTTAAGAAATTTAATCTTTACCAAATGCAAGGTTTCCTCTCAATTTCTTTGTTTTTCCTAAGATTTCTAAAGATTTCTCTATTTTGTTCTAGAATTTTCTCTTCCTCTTTATTGCTCTCCTTTGGCTTGCCACACACCAATATATATAGGTAACAATATGGTTAATTCCCATTATGTCCCTATTTAATACCCTTCATGTTTTCTGGGTAATGTTTTTTCTAGATTCATTTACCTGTTTGCACCAAAACTAAACTGAGTTATTTTGAATTTCACCAAATTATAGTCTAATATTTTTCTCTCCTCATAACTCATTTCCTTCTAGTTTTTATTCGTGTTTCTATATTTTTTTTTTGTTTTTCAACCATTTTCTGTATTTTTATTTTTTAAAAATAGTATTTAAACTTTTTATTCCAAATTTCCTTATTTATTATCATTCTTTTAGTGTAAATATGTAACTTACACACTCATCATAAGATGTACTTTACTGGCCTATGAAATTTTTATCTGGAGGTTTACATCTTAAGATGCAAATATGTTTTGTGAGATGCATCTTCATTTGCACAACAAAATATAGTACATGGTGTAGCGCTATTTTTATTAGCATTAACAAAATTCTTTAATTATTAAATTGCATTTACAACTACAAGGAACCTCAAGGTGTGGGCAAACATTGTTCCTCCACACACAAAATGTTGTGGATTGGAACAATGTTTTTCCTTTTTCTTTTGTATTTTTTTATTATTAATTTTTTTTTACTACTTTCTTCTTTTTCACATTTTGGTTCTTTTCTATTATTATTTTTCAATTTAATCTTTCGATACTGTGTTGATTAGGCTTCGACATGATGATTTATTTTGGTATGTTTTTTAATGATTATTGGCATCATAGAAAAATTCCTTACATTGAGTTGGTGCTCAATTTCATGAAAAAGAACTTGTTTTATTGTTTAGAAAATATTGAAAATGAGGCGAACAAAACCAAAACAAAGAAAAATATCAACCCTTTTGTTTTTATTTTTTTAAAAAAACTATTATGTCAACTCCAGTTCTTTTTTTACCTTTAATAATCAAATTTTTTTTCTTTATGATTTCATTCTGTAATGTTGTGGTGATTCAGATTTATGGTTGATAATCTGATTCAATATACTTTTAATGCAGTTATCTCATTTTGAAAAAAAAAAACCTTTCCAACATTGGGTTGGTGCTCGTTTTCATAAAAAATAAGTCAATTTTATTGTTTGAAAAAGACTAAAAATGAGAGGAGAAAAATTGACAAAAAAAGGGATCTTTTTTTTTTTTTAAAAAAAAAGAAATTTGTGTTAGCACCTTTTCCTTTATTTTCGCCTTTAAATTTTTTCAAGAATCATTTTTGGTCCCTTTAGTTTAGAAATTAAATGGTTTAGTCCAAAAATTTATTTTCTTTATTTTAGTCCTTAACTTTTGAGAGTTGAAAGAGAGAAATACAAAAAAAAAAAAAAAGACACAAGAAAGAGGGAGGTTGGTTAGTCTGATTTTATTGGAAAAAATAAGAAAACTTGGTAACTAGGTGTTTCTCTTGACATAAGAAGTGTCATGAAGGTGTTTTTAGACTTTTATATCACTAGAGAAAATATATCAAGGTTGATAGAGTTTTTTTCCCATAGTTTTTTTTTTTTTAATAATGTTGGTAGCTTTTTGAGGTGAAGGATTAGTTTATTAAGGTTATAAGAGTGTTTTTTGGGCTCTTATGATGAAAATGAGTTGAAAGCTGGATTTCTAGGACATAAAGGCATAATCTATTTTTCTGACCACCATTATGATACCTCAAAACTGAGTTTGCAGGCAACATATCATCTACCTCTATAGACGATGCATTTTATAAATAATGCATTGTCAGCCTCTACAAACAATGAATTGTTTATCCATATAAGTAATTTAAAAAACATGCCTAGGCATATAGGCCTGTGTTGTGACCTAAGTGTCGGGCTTGCAATTAAGTGGGCAAGGTGTGTTGGGTCTCCCAAGTTTGCGTGTCTTGTCTTTTTTTATATTTTTTTCTCTTTTACATGTTTATTTAATTTAAAATTCCTTGCAACTCATCAAGAAAATCATCAAATCTAGGCATAGAAAATCAATAATTAATTGTTATCTTGTTAATTTCACGATTGTCCCCACACATCTACATGGTACCATCCTTCTTTGGCACAAGCAAGGAGGCACGAAACATGGACTAAGTGACTCTCGTACATGGCGCTTATCTAGAAGCTCACCAACTTGTCTTTGAATCTCCTTCACCTCATCTGGATTACACTTATTGGGTGGTCGGTTAGGAAGTGAAGCTCCCAATACCAAGTCAATTTGATGCTTAATTCCAATAATAGGTGGTAGAACTTAGGAAAAGCTTTTGAAAACACATCCAAAAACTTCTTAAGCGAATTCATAATCTATCTTGGCAATTCCACATTCTCTACTTTTAATAATGGTTTCGCTCGTACCATGAAAACAACCCCAATCAAAGCTAGTGCTTGTTTATATCTCCCTTATTGACTAATATAAGCCATTTACCCGGTTTCACCTCTTTTGTTGACTTCACAACTAATCCTCCTTGACTTGCTAAGAACTTAATGGCAATAAATTCACCATCTTCCCATTCAACATCAATGAGCACGTATTCTTTCGTCCATTATAGGTCATATCTTTATCAAATTACTATGGATGCCCTAATAAAACATGGCTAACTGACATTAGAGCCACATCACGTACAAGCTCATCATGATAGATTTTGATGGAAAAAGGCACACAAACCTACTTTGTAACTTGAATCTCCCCATTCTTGTTAAGCCACCGTAAACTATACGATTTAGAATATGAAATAGTAACTAAATCCAATTTCTCTACCAAAGTAGTGGATACAATGCTAGTGTAACTTTCATTGTCAATGATCATTCCACATGTTATTACATGTCCCCCCCCCAAACAAAAAAAAAAGAAAAAATACAAAAAAATAAAACAAAATGTTGGAAGAAAATACACACACACACACACACACCTGAACACTTAGGAAAATATCGAAGACTAGCTAAGGAAGATCAAAATATATAAGATTGAAAACTTATATATTTTTAAAATGTGTATTTTCAATTGATGAAAGCCCTATTGGCAAAGGAAAATTCAATTTAAAGAGGAAAATTCAAAATTGGATGTTTAAGGACTCAATTGGAATTTTCAAGGTTTAATTGAATTTATTAAGAGCTTAATTAGAAAATTTGATTTTTGAAGTCAATTTAGGCTTTAATTAGAAGAAATTAAAATCTAGGGGGCAAATTGCAATTTGTAAGAGTTTATTTGGTCAAATCAGAGGCTTAATTGCATAAATATTGAAGTTTAATAGGTGATTAGGGACTTGATTGAAGAAATCTGAAACCAAGGACCAAACTAAAAAAGATGCATACATGTAAGGGTTGAAATGAACCAAATCATGGGTTAAATTGAAGAAATTGAAATTTCATTAGTCAATTGAGAGTTGAAATGTACAAATTCAGAACCAAGGACTAAAATAAAAATAGCAATCAACTTTGGGGCCGACAATTGAGTTTGGCAAGGGTGAAATTGTATGAAATTAGAAGTCTAGAGGCAATTACGGGTACAATTAAAAGCAATTAAAAGAACAGGGACTTCATTGAATTTTGCCAAATTCCAAATTAAAAACCTTAAACGGCGTGTTATTCAAACTTAATAAAGAGAAGGTGAATGACAAGTCGTTCGTCAACTTGCACCTCTATAATTTTTATAGTTTTTGTTGATCAAGTAGACAACTTTAAACACTTGAATATGGAGCTACAAATCTTTAAATTTTGCAAGGTTGGATCCAAATGAAAGGTGTGTACCCCTTCTATCAACTTCAAGTGGTCTTAGGTGATGATGATGTCAAAATTGCTTTGATGAGGCCTTGAAAGTAGGCAACTCAATCAGCCCTTACAGTGCAATTATCATACAAAAAACAATTTGGTTTTCGTGTATTCCTACGCAAAGACTCCTCAATAGGTTCTTATAAAGGGTTCACAACACTTCCCTCAAAATCAAGAGGCCATAAATGGAATTAACACCTCTCAAAACCCTAACAAAACCCTATAAATACCCCTTCAAGATCAAGAAAAGGGGCTAAAAAGGGTAAGAAAAAAAGGATAAAGATAAAAAAGGAGAGAAATATCAATAAGAAATATAAGGGTAGAGATTCAAAAGCCTAAACAAAAGTTTTCTTAAGCTTTGTAAGTTTGTGAGAGGCAAATTTTCCAAAGAAAGCCAATAGAGAGTAGTTGTTCTAGGTATATATTGTAAACCCAAAAGCAAGTTTATATGGCCTGTTTTTGTTATTTTTTTTTAATTTGTTTTGGTTTGAATTTATAGTTACAAGTATATAAAAGAACTTTTAAATGTTTAACAAATGATGTTGCATACACCTTTTTGTTGCTGTGATTTCTATTTAATAAAGTTTTTTTGAAATTTTTTTTTAATGTTTTTGATGTATTAAAGTTATTGTTTAAGGTTTCTTTTTGATAGATAAATGTTGTTTTAGCTTTGATTTAGCCTTAGTTATGCATGTTAAAGCAATAGTGTTTATCCTTAGTTTGTTAAGTTTGTTCATGTATAAAATGGGTTCCAAAAATCAATTTTGAATCCATGTTGGATGAACATGTATGATGTTTTAGGTTGTTAGTTTTTTGATTAGGTACCTTATACTTGATTTTGATTTGTTTTTGTTAGTTATAGATTCAGACATGTTTGTGTATGATATTGTGATCCATTAGGATAAAAAAAAAATGCATGCTTTAGAGGCAAAAAATGCTTATTTCTAGGCTTGGCAGTGGTTGCCTCATGACTGGGTTTTTTTATTGGGTTCTGGGCAATGTTCTTTGTGTTTTTGGGAAGAACATTACCTTAAACCCTTGATTTGGACTAATGTTGGTCAATTTCTTTGCACATACACCTTTCTCATGCATGATTAACCCATAATTTAGTGTTTATTTGTATCACTAACAAGTTTATTTAATCCTAGGGTTTTGGTTTTAAACCGAAATCATTTTGGCCAAATTATGATGATTTAATGATAATCAAAATGAATGAACCCTTAATTCTTGATCCTTGAATGATCTATAACCTTTTTGTGCTTTTGATTTCATGAAATCTAGTCTGGATTTGATTTCATGTTGTTGGGTTCATCTTGGGTGTTCTTCGTGTTTTTCATTCTTCTATAACAACCTGGCTTTTTGAAAGCCAAAACAACAGTAATTTTTTTTTGTTCATCACAATATCATTTTGAAAATTGATAAACTGATTTCTACTCATTATCGAGGTACAATCCATACGCAATAATATCAATCAATATTTCATAAAAAGTACTTTTTACACATACACATAACATTACGTTTGCATAATTATAATTCTACATTATAATATATGTACATAATCATAAGTTTGCATTTCTATACTACTAATAGACATCACGAGTTTAAACAAAAGTATCGAATAACAGTTATACATTTAATACATTTCGTTCATACAAAATACATCGTGGTTTAAAATGCGACTACACGATTCTTTGTAACAAGTAAGGTCCCATGAAATGGGGCATCTCATTAGTGTGATGTCCCTGCTGCAGTACAAATATTTATAAGAATTATAAATAATTAATAATAAACAAATAATTAGTTTTACGGAAAACATTCGTTATTTTCTATTTAAAGTAGTTAACAATCATAGTTTTTTCATATACTTGGTACATACAAAACATAGTACACATGGACGTATTAATTCTTGACACTAACTAATAACTCCTCAATTTGGCTATCCTCTTAGGACGCCATTAGCCAAAGCTAATCATCTATTTATCCACTAAAGATGCCATTAACTGAAGCTAATCATTTATTTATCCCGGTCATCCACTTAGAATGCCATTAGCTGAATCTAATCATTTATTTATCTCGATCATCCATTTAGGAGGCCATTAGCCAAAGCAAATCATCAATCATAAAAAAAATACTCCCTTGGCAGCTTGGTATTCATACTAACACGATATTATGACATTCATAATAAAGCATTTCATAGATTAGCATTACGTAAGAGGAAGGTGAAAACCACCTACTAGCTCCTCCCATGGGATGCCCTTGTTCGGTTGCGGATCCGGTCCCGGCTGTACCACCTAACACATCAATGGTCACAAATCAATACATTTGTATTCAATAATCACACAGCTCATCATCATACAAATTTCAAGAATACACATGTTCACATTCTAGTGTTCATATATTACAATCATACAATGCAATCATTTTAATCATTGAACCAGTTCTAATATGTAATCTGCCGTAGAAATTCATCAGTGAAATTGGTTCGCTGATGACCCAGATTCATCAGCGAACTAATTCGCTGGAACATAAAATCATTAGGAAAACCAGTTCATTGGTGATGCAAACGCATCACCAAACTCGTCAATGAACTGATTTACTGGAACACAGAATCATTAGTGAAACTAGTTCACTTGTGATGCAAACTCGTTAGAGAACTAATTCACTGGAACACAGAATCACCAATGAAACTGGTTCGCTAGTGACGCAAACTTGTCAGCGAACTGATTCGCTGGAACACAGAATAGTCAGCGAAAGCTGACTTGTGGTGACCTTTATTCGGCATAAATTGCTAGCACGCGTAGGCCACTACTGACGCAGAAATCTTTGACTAAAATTGAGTCATTACCGACTTATAAATTGTCAATGCAACAAAGTTTTGCAGCTGACGTTGAAATCATCAACGCATATTGTTTTCGACCAATGTAGAAATCGTTGATGAAAACTAAACCTTAGCCGACTAAGAAATAGTCAACGCAAGACATTTTTGAAGCTGATGCTGAACTTGTCAACGTATATGGTCACAACTAACTCAAAAATTGGTGATGAAAACTAAGTCACTGTTGACTCATAAATCATCAAAGCAACACAATTTCAAAGTTGACTCTGAAATCGTCAACGCGATCCATGTCGTTGCCGATTTGAAAATCATCAGCAGCGATGGAGTCGTTTCTAGTTCTACTCTTTTTCTTTCGCCAAGCATAAGGTTTACGTTAGGCTTACCCCCTACCTTCATTTCTCATCCTAGTTGAACCTAGGACCTCATTGAATCACATTCCATTCACCATTCATTAACAAATAGCACAATAACACACCATGATCATTTGCCAAACTTTTGTCAACTCATTTACTTCCAAACCGGTGTTTAGCATTGCTACAACATAATTTCATGCATTCTCAATTGTATTATGGCAATGTACCAACACAATTCATAATAAATCCACAACACAAAAGGGTCCTACTTCTTATTTATCTCATGTCACTCTAAGTGTGTTCATTATACGTGGTTCCTCATGAATTATTTCCTTCCCTTTGGTCGAAACATCACTTCCTATTTTTCCTCAACATGTACATGCAATTCATCACATTTTTTCATTACCATACTGAATACTACAATTCACAAACACATGCTTACTTTATTGATTCATAAAGACACATGTCCATTCAACACATTAATAAAACCAAGGCATTAACTAAAGGGAGTCCCGTTTCAACTGCAACATGCCCTTTCAAGGTTTACTAATCAGCGTAATTGCATTTCAACAACATTTCAACACATTGCCATAAAATTTTGTCAATGATTTATGTAGAAATTACTTATACATCTATGATTCAGTTTTCTAGTTCATGTATGACTTTAAGGTCTTCGCAAGGTCATCTTTCAAGTATTTGGTCACCTAAGTTCATGGTCTGCCTGACCTTCATTATGGTCGGCCATCTAACTAGGTTTGTACATTCAAAATCGTTCATCTCTCTTTTTGCATGTACTGGATATAAATCCCTTATTCGGTCACATTATTGTCTTTTTTTTTTTAGTTTAGTTTTTTCCTTAGCAGCTACTGTAAAATTCTAGGCATTCCCTTATGGTTTTCTTCTTCCTTTCAGTTCCAAGAACTCAAGAACAGGTAGGGAAAGAAATTTGGTCATACCTTGCGATTTTTAGTAGCTTTAAGAGGGATTTAACAAGTTTTTTCTTTCGCTTTACTCTTGATTTTCTTTTTCTTCTTCCCCTCAAGTTTTTGTTTTTTATTTTCTTCCCTCTCTAGCTACACTAGTCGATCTCCTACACTTCTTTTCCTTTTTTATTTTCGGCTATTAAAACTCTTCTTTAATTCTCCCTCCTACTCTGATATTTAATGGAGGTGTTTGCAGCTGGATTTGAGGGTTTATTCTTTAGACACGAGGAAGGAGGTTTGCTGCATGTATCTGGCATTAGAAAAATCTTATTTTGTTTTTTTTGGTATGTGGAATTATGAACATATACATAAGATATATTCTTGATATTAAATAAAAAAAAATTGTTTATTTTTTTGTTGGCATTAGAAAAATTAGATTTTTAATTTGATAGGATAAAAACTTTCTTACTAAGGACTTTTCTTAAATCTTAGACTGACCAATGCTTAGAAAAAACAAATTTTTCTTAGTTTATATCAGACAAATAAATAATACAGGTTACCTCAGCTAAGGCATATCAGGGGTGCTAATACATTCCATTTATGCAATCAGTCTCATTTCCTAGACTCTCACACCAATTAGGGTTCCTAGCAATCAAAATAATAGGTGGCGCCTTCCATTCCCTTTTTTCTACTGATAAAGGAAAAGAATTCCTTGTTATTTTCACCCAAACGATTCTCGATTATCCCGATCTAGGAGTATGATCACCGTGACACTACACATGTGCAACTCCACACACCTTATCTCGAATATGACATCTCATATGACAGATGTTCTCACATTGTTCTTCACTAACATCAACTTATACAATCAAAACCACTGCACTACTAACAAATCCCTTTCTACTAGCTCAAAATCTACTCATTGCTCATCATCTTTTATCTCATCCTTAACTTTAGTTTTGACCTCATCACCACTAACTAACTCCTTATATTTCTAATGCACTGCCATAACTCTCTTGTTTGGACATTTAGAAGTAATATGTGAATTCCCTAAACATTTGAAACACTTAATGTCCCATGATCTTTTAGGATATTAAGGTTTGATGTAAACCCCAAGAAAAATAAAGGTTGCTTAAATTGCTAACTAACTACATGGGAAATAAAAGTGAAGAAATTCATGCATATGGTTATGTAAAAACAAGAATTCAAAAATTTATAAATATAAATTTTCAGGCAAAATAATTCGAGATATTATAAATAAATCTGGTAATGTTGAGGGTTGGATTTAATTGAAGAGAATAATACACTTAAAGGAAATGGGGCCTAAGTGCAAATAAGAGAAATTATAGATTATAAATACTCATCTCCTCACCAAAAATCTGCAGGAACCATAAAGAAAGAAAAGAGGGAGTATTGTATCCATTCTTGTAAAATCAAGAGAGAAACACTAAAACTTCAAGAAGCTATTCAAGATTAAGGGTTTATAGATGGAATAAACAGTTGTTAAGATCCCAGGTAAGGGGATCGCCGCGTTTTGACCAGCATACATTTAATGTATGTTCGGATCCCGAGTAAGGGAATCAATATGTATTGACTAACATACATTTAGTGTATGTTAGGATCCCGGGTAAGGGGATCACCTTGCATCGACTCCTACGGGGTGATGATTGACACGACCAAAAGATTGATATCTTCTCCCAAGTGCAGGAGTGTAGAAGTAATAAATAACTCGGCAAGACCGGGATCGAACCATAGGGAGGTGAACTATATAAATTATAAATAACAACAACAACAACAATAACAACGATGATGGTGGTGTGGTGGTGGTGGTGAGTTAAAAGAGGACTTTTAAGATGTAAGATAAATGTGAAGATTAAACAATGATAAAAACAAATGTCAAGGTTAGAGGATTCACTAATAGTATTAGAGAATAAGTAACGTATAAACTCTTTATATAAATTATCAACATGATCATATTAATCATCTTATTTACGTAACACCATACTTATAAATTTTATCAGGTATTCATGATGCTAAATTATGTTGACAACAAATCAAGTTCCTCTCATAACAACGATGTCGGCCGAAGACTATGAAGGATCAAGTATTTGATGTACCAAGTGTTATACAACACAAATCTAGATTAACCATTTAACAAGCAAGGTATTAAGAATTAATAAGATAAAAATGATAAGACATGTTAATAGCAAGTTGTTTAGGATATTAGTATTAAATTCCATATTAAGTTTATATTATACTTATCCTAACACCATTAGTGAAACCTTTTCACCTCAACATAATTAACTTAGCTCGACATTATGAAGAAGAAAAACATAAATAAACAATAGAAGAACATAAACATGATATAAGTTAACTTAGTATACTAAAGAAAATGAAAAGCATGAACAAGAGATTAATGAAAGACAAACTTAAGCATTACAAAAATATAAAGAGAGAAAGCAAGAACATGATCTTGATCTGAAAAATAAGATGCCTAAATGAATGGTAAATGCCTCCTTTTATAGGCTAAATTTCAGAACTATTCATTTGGTAATTTATTATTGATGTAGTGGACTTGGTGGACACAAGAACTCAAGCATTTTGGCCAGATTAAATGACATTAATGCAATCAGAATTTTGCAAAGTGTTCTGCATAAAAATTGTTGGAAATTGTCTTTCCCTTCCACCCACCAACTTTCAAAGCATTTGGATCACTACAACTCGAGATATGTCTAAAATACCAAGTAGTGTTGCTGGTGGACATGGTGGATAGCCCTCAAGCTCTTGCCTGGATGAAATGTCATTGCTACCATCAGAATTTGAGCATGTCTTCCTTATGAAAGTTATTGAAAATTGTCTTGTCCTTCCACCCACTAAATGTCATGTCATTTGGCCTTCTATAACTCCAGATATGGGTACAATTCTGAGCAATGTTTAGGCTGGATTGCAGGACAAATTCTGACTTCTCTTTTGTGGCCAAACTTTGAATTTCAAAACGAAAAATTTAGGTCTTTCCCTATTCATGAAAGTTGTTGGCCTATTTCTTATCTTTCTAGCCATATAAACCAAACTGAAATCCAAGATCTATAGCTCTAGATATGACCCAATGACTGAAAAATGTTCGAATTTGAATTGAATCGGCATCTCCTTCCTAAGCTTAGCCTTTTCTTTGTCCTTTCACTTCCAATAGTTAATCACAACAATCAATTCTTTGAATTGTGAGATATACCTGCATTTAAAATGAACATTTACTATAAATTAAAGATATCTTATATTATCAGACTTGTTATTATAAAACATGCTTTAGTTAAGGAGTTATTGATACTTTAAGTGCAAAATGATGATATAAAACCTTAATAAAAATACACTTTTAAGTACTAATCAAACTACAAGGAGGTTTACTATATAACTTATAAACAACAACAACAACAACAACAACAACAACAATAATAATAATAAAGAGGACTTTGAGATGTAAGATTAATGTGAGGATTAAACAATGATAAAAACAAATGTCAAGGTTAGAGGATCCACTAATGATATTTCAAACAAATATAGTATAAACTCTTATTACTCAACTAGAAACTACACACAAAGGAGGTTCCAATCGGATTGTAAATTGTTAACATGATTACATTAATTATCTTATTCGAGTAATGCCAATACTTGTAAATATTATCAGGTATTCATTGTGATAACTTATGTTAACAACAAATCAAGTTCCTTTCATGGCACAAGTGTCAGTTATACCATACATTGGGCTATGAAAGTGCAAAGTATTTGTTGTACCAAGGGTTGTTCAACATAAATCTAGATTCGTCATTTAACAAGCAATGTATTAAGAGTGAGCAAGATAATAAATATAAAACATGTTAGTATCAAGCATTAAAGTCCATGTTGAGTTTATACTATACTTATTATTACACCATTAGTGTAACCTTTTCACCTTGACATAATAAATTTAGCTAAACATAATGAGAGACAGAAACATAAATAAATAAGATAAGAACATAATTATATAAGTAAAGAAAATGAAATGAAAAGCATAAACAAGAGATTAATATAACATAAAATAACACTTGAGCATTACAAAATACAAAGAAAGAGAGCAAGAGCATGATCTTGATCTTGATCTGAACACCAAGATGCCTAAATGCATGGCAAATACCTCCTTTTATGAGCCAAAATTTGGAACTATTGATTTGATTACTAATTGTTGAGTGGGTGGCCACATCTTGACTTAGTGACAATCCTTATCTTTTTGTATGAACAAAACATCATTGCTAATGTCAGAATTTGAACAAACTTGAATAATGAAAATTCTAGGAAATTATCTCAGCTTTCCAAAAAAAAAAATTGAGGTCATCTGGACTTCTAGAACTCAAGATATGGGCTAAACACTGAACAGTTTCTAAGTTGTAGGACATATTCTGACTTCTCCGTTGTTGCTAAGATTTGGACTTCCAAAAAGCAGAATTCGGTCTTGAACTCCCATGAATGTTTTAAGCCTATGTCTTAGCTTTCCATCCATATATAGCAGACCTAAATCCAAGTTCTACAGCTCCATTTATGATCCAATGACTGAACAGTGTTCCAGTTTGGACCGAACCAGCTTCACCCTCTCTTTGTCTTCTCAATTTCAGTAGTTGAATTCATCAATCAATCCTTTCATTTATGTGATAGGCCTGCATTTAAGATGAAAATTTACCATAAATTAAAGGTATCTTATAGTATCAGACTTGTTATTATAAAACATGCTTTAGTTGAGTTATTGATACTTTAAGTGCAAAAATGATTATATAAAACCTGATAAAATGCACTTTTAATACTAATCAATGATGATACCGGTGAAATTGGTATCAATAATGTGTTAAGTGAAAATAACCATGGTTGATCTTATGAAATCTTGAATGGAGGTTGATAATGGAAGAGGAAACAATTTTTAGTAGTTGAAGGAGAAAGAGTTTCCAATGAAAACCAGAAGGAAGAAGTGAATAAAATATGAATGCATGTTCGCCTTTTTAAATTGTTGGATATTATTGTGATATTCATGTTTCAATTGTATGTATTTTGTTTTAGGACCATTGTCATGGACGATAGGAATTACATCTTAGCTTGTGTTCACTTTTTGTAATCTAGGTTTTAGGGAGTGTACCCTTGTATTTTGTAAATATTACAACTTTTATATAAGAATTGAATTTGTATAATTTGATGTTTAAACTTGAATAGATGAATTAAATAATTCTATAGTTTGTATAACCATGTTCCATGTATGCATGTTTATACATCTTTTATCCATCCATAAGGGGGGGGGTGGTAATTGTTGTTCAATGTATATCTTAAACATTATGGTTGACATGAATGATGATGTTTGTGGGATTGAGACCAAGATGGTTGGGTTGAATTTAGTTAGGAGATTCGGGATATTAGAAGTGTAGACATGTTGTATGACGATAACTTGGAACCTCTCAATATACGAGAGCGGTGAGACTCTACTGAAATTTTAGTAAAAAATTTTGATAAATTTTTATATGAACACCATGTACATATGTGTGTGTGTGTGTGTGTGTGTGTAACAAATTCTGTTATCAGTTAACATGAGATCGTTGCCTTTATCCCAGATTATGGGGATGTTACATTCGATCACCTTTTAATTCACCCTTTGTAGAGTCTGACTTGTACTCCCCTTATTAAACCCCATTTTTTCATCTTTAGGTGCATTCCATGTTTGTGAAGATGTGGAAATAGATTTTGACGGCATTCTTTGCTGTTATTCCAGCTTGAAAACCCTTTTCTTAAATTGTTGTCTCTCTATTTTTGTCACAAGTTTTATCACATCCTTAATAAAGCATATTTTGGCTGCAACTCCAATAACATTGAACAATATCCTTCCTCAACTCACTAATAAACTTGGCTATGGTCTATTCTTGGGTTCTATCAATTCACAATGTATCATTAATAGAGATCAAAACTTCATCACATACTTATTTTCACACTAAAGAACCTTGTTGTAATGTGAGGATTTTTATGAATAACTCTTACTTTGTATAATTGGGTATAAACCTCTTCTTCATCACCCTTTTCATAGTCGTTCAAGTGTTGATATCCTCTTTTCATCCGTTTAGTTCTGAATTTTCAATTTTCCCACCATAATAAAGCATAATTAGTAAACTCCAATGCAACCACCATACACTTTTCATCAGTGTACTCATACCAATCGAACACCTTCTCAACCTTCTGAACCCACTCCAAGTGCTCCTCAGGTGAGCTACTACCTCTAAATGATAGCAACCTTAAGTTTAATTCCACTAGAAAAGGGTGATAATTTTGCCTTACTCAGTCTACCTTTTCATCAGCCTCATCATCCCTATTCAACTCTAATTCAACCTCTACGACAACATTTCATAGCATCCTATAAGCTTGATGCTATTAAGTTTGTGAGATCTTCTCCTACTAGACTTATATCTTTTAAGAAATGAATGGAGAAGTTAAAGGTTAAAAGTAAGATTTGGGTTTGTTTAGATGTCCTAACTTTTTGGAATTCCACTTATTTAATATAAGATATAACTGTAAAATCAAAGAAAGTGTTTTATAGATTAGAGGAGGATGATCATAGGTACTTTATATTTTTTTTAGAGGTAAATTCAAATGGTAAGAAGAAACCTATATGGCCTCCTAGCTGTCTAGATTGAGAAAATACAAGAATTTTATAAAATTTTTGAAATTGTTCTATGGAGTAACTTTGAAATTCTTAGGGTCTTTGCATGTCACATGCAATTTTTTCTTTCATGAGCTGGTCTCTATGCGAACACATATTTCTAAGTTTTCCAAAAATGGAATATTTATTAATAGGTGGAATGGCAACAATATGATAGGTAATGTTTGATAAATATTAGGGAAAGTTTGAGGATATAAATTCTTTTTTGTTTGCCATAATTGTTTTAGGCCCTCATTACAAGTTAAAATATATGAAGTTTTGTTAATGTCAAGTGTATGAGTCTAATGTCATGTTGAAAGAGTTAATGAAAAAAAGTAAAACATACACTTATAAGAGTATTTTTTTTTACTACTATTTCTAGCCAATATGTTATATTTGGTGGCAAAATCTGAATATGTTTAGAAACAATCTTTCTCAAGATTTAAATGCTAATAAGGTGGAGGAAGATTTATGTCAAGCATTAGCCTTCTAACTTAACAAGCATTTAATGGAGTAGGATAAGAAGGAGAGTAAATATGAATTGGAGAAATATTTGGCAAATGTATGTGAAGACCTGAGTGATACTTCTTTTGATATTTTAACTTGGTGGAAAGCTAACAACTTCAAATATCTAATACTTTCTATAGTTGCAAAAGATGTCTTAGTTATTCTTATTTCTAAATTTTCCTCTAAATTAGCATTTAGCGTAGGAGATCATGTACTAGATCCCTTTAGAAGTTCATTGAATCCAATAGCCATTCATTATTCTCCAGCACCAATAGATCATTCACAAATGATAAATGATCTTGAAAAGTTTGAAAACCAGAATCAAGTATGTTCTAGACTATTGTAAGACTATGTAGCTTTTATTTATATCATAAATATTTTAGTCTAACTTGTTAAGCCATAATTAACTAATTATTTTATTATCTTTCTCTTCTTTTAGAGTTTGTTGGTTTAACCATGGAAGTTTTAAGAGTAATTAGTCATTTTTTACAATCTAGGATGGCAAGTAATTGTTAAATAATTACCTTTTATTAAGTAATTATTTTTAAACTTAAGTTTAAATAATTAACATTTTGACATTACTCTAGACTTTGCTTGCATGCTTTCTCTCAATGGCGATATGTGTTCTTTAGTACTTTAGCATCACCTTCATTTTTATTTTATTTTTCTTGCTTTTGGGACTTAATATCATGGATAATGTGGGACATGTGACCTTTTTCAATTTAATTAGGACCTGAATAATTTTTAATTTTCAACCATGCAAGTGAAAATCACTCCCTTTTACTTGTATTATTTGTTGGGACTACTAGAGTGAACTCTTTTATTTAACTAAGTTTTTTTGCTAAAAAAAGGTGTTGGATCAATAAACTTTGAAAACTAGTGAGATTTCATTAAAAATGCAATATAATCTTTACATTTGAGTAGTGTGTTGTATTGTCAATTGTATGCTTAAATTGCATGTAAAAGTCAAAATAGTTTTTGAGTGGCAATATCAATTTTTGTTTGTTAGAATAATATTGTTTTAGAAATGTTTGATGCATCTATCGGTTTTTATATACTTGCATTATGATTTTACTAAGGGCATAGCATGAATGTTATGTGGTATATCATTTCATTTAAGAAATTCTAGTGCAACTAGATAAACTTGAATGTTTAAACATGATCACCCTTGTTTATAAATTTTCTAGTATCCCAACTTCAAATATCTAATACTATTTGTTTTTGGATATTATTTTGTCATTATAACAAAACATTTAAAGGGGAAAATCTTGTCCAGATGTCCTTGTCATATACATGCTATCTGGATTAATAGTAGGTTATTTGCGCTTTTATTATTATCACCCTTACTTCAAAAGACATTAATTAAAGATTATATGAAGTTTGTAGAATCCCTTTCATAAGAACTTAAATTTATATGTTGATACCTTTTCAACTATGTTATCTGGGATGAAGTGAGATATGGGTTATTGATTGTGTACTTGTGAGTGAATTACAACTTGCTGTTATTTTCACGAAGTGTATGGAGATTCAGATGAATTGTGTATTTGATTTTGTGAGACTTTTGTTAAGAAGAAATATTGGTTTTAAGAGAGTAAGATTATCCATGTTGTATTTATTTTCTTAATGAAATTTTTTGCTTAAAATCATTACTGCTAATTTCTTTCTTACTTAACTCTCTGTAAAATTATGCATTTCTTTTACAATCTTATTGATCTTTGTTACATGTGATTTGGGACAAGTTAAGCATGATATAATCCAAGAAAGGGTTGAACAAGAAAATTCAAATTCTAACATACTTGTGCCTACTGTCTAGTTTTATGCTATCGTGCAATGGTTGAATTGAGGATTATGCATGATAGCGTAAAAGTGGATAATAGGCACAATTATGATAGAATCTAAATTTTCTTGTTCAACCCTTTCTTGGATCGCATCAAAGCACCTTGCCTCTTGTATTTTTTATTATGTACAAAGTCGAATCCATAGATATTTTATAGTATCCACAAAAACTTTAGCCCACTAGATTAAATTCAACATGCTTGAGTCTAAAAAAATATTAAATAGGTTGAGTTTAAAAATTTTTGTAAAATACTAGAAGTTGGGTTGAATATAATTTATGGCCTAAACCTGTCATCTATTTTCATGAACACCTTTATAAAAAAAACATTAATTTAATTATTTTTAAATGAAAAATAGTTTTAAAAAAGTAATTATGAAAAAGCAGCTTCAAACACAAAAGCAAACATTCCATAAGAAAATGGTCTTTCTGTTGAGTTCTCGAATATCATTCACATAGCGGAAACAATAAAACAAAATTATTTGAAAGTCCTTAGAATCTCTTTTTATATAGATCTAAAGTTGTTTAGGGATTTCATACCTCAAGATTTGATCTTCTTCGACTTTGAATAATTCTTTAAAGGCTAGGTTGTTGCAAACCACAAGTTGTATAATTATTCAGTCTCTGATGGTAATTCACACGAACAATTAGTGATAAATCTTCTAAATCCTTATTTAGAAGAGAGAGATTGGTATGCCTAGAGTCCTAGCTCTCTATTCTGTGACTTACATAGTTTCTCTATCTAGGCATAGCAATCTCTCTCTTATAAATAGAGATTTTGGAGATTTTTCACTAGTGATTTGTGTGGATTACTATTGGAGTTTGAACAAATGGATGACTTATGGTTTGCAACAACCCAACCTTTAAAAAATTATTAAAAGATGGAGAAGCTTAGATCTTCAAGTAATAAATCTTTAAACAACTTTAGATCTGTCTAACGAGATCCTAGGAACTCCTAAAAATTTCTTTAAATTCATTGTTTCCGCTAAGTGTATAGATTTTAGGAACCTAACAATAGTGGCGAAGCCTTCGTTAGAACAATTAGGGTTGTTTAATTGCATGTTTTATTATTATCGATGTTAATTAGAAATGAATTTTATGTGGAAAAAAATAATTGTTGTTTGGCCAGAGTCTTAAATCTGGTTGGAATCTAGATTTTATGTCTAGATTATAGCAACTAAAAATAAGGTTTTGGTCATTGCGCCATCCACTGGCGTGCCTTGCCTGGTGCACAAGCTAGCACACCACCAGACACAGTGCCTCCCTAGTAGCAGCCATGAGATGTTGCTGATGTTGCTAGTCTTCCAACACGAGGGGTTGTCCCTTGTGTTGTTGGCTAGCAGTGTTGGCTACCGCTGCACTAGCCACGTGCAGTGGGCAAACTGCCCAGTGCCAGCAGTAGGGGAGAAGATGAAAAGGGGTAGAATTACAATTATATCCCTAGTCTCTTTAGGGTTGGGAAAATTACCCACTTATCCCTGCCTCTTTTTCATTTCATATTATGTATATGACCCTAAAACTTTATGTCTAATTACAATTTAAGATCTCAAGATAAATTAGATTTTACCCTAAATAAAATTAATTGTAAAATTAATTTTTCTAAAAGGATGAAGAATGAATTAAATTGTTTAAATCTTTTTCTATTTAGTTTTATTTCCTAATGGGATTAGGATTTATTTAATTAAATGGTTTAATTATTTTTTAAATAGTTTTTATAATTTATTGAGAATTTTTTTTAAGCTGAAAATTTTTGTTTGGAAAATTATCAAATTGGATTTGATTGAATATTTCTAAGTGTTAGAAATATTATTTTAAATTGCACATAAAACCAATAATTAGAATAACATGCAATATTATATTTGTAATAATGCATATTAAAATATTTTATGTATGATGAGTGACTATGGATATTAAAGATCAATGTGATTGTGCTTTATTTGATGGTTGAATTATTATATTTTTTATTAAATAGAACATGTGTGTCCATTCCTGTCTCTATTTTTTCTTCTATATTGTAATTCTTTTCTTATTTAATTTTCCTTAAATGTAACTTAAGGTTTCTTAATTAATTATGTAAATATTATATAATTTAAAATATAAAAATTTAGATAGAAAATTATTATGTAATCCAAAACAAAGAAAGAAATGACGATGAAGGCTACAATTGAAGTGCTTGCAATGAACTTATGAAGACTTGCTACAACTACTTAAGATTTTATCATCTAATTCCCTTCAATGGCTCAAGAGAATTAGCTTAGCCATAATCATCCAATTAGAATGACATACTAAAGGTATATATTTTTTATATATAAATTGTTATGCATGAAATGTATATCTATTATGTCATGTTATAAGATTTTATCATCTAATTCCCTTCAATGGCTCAAGAGAATTAGCTTAGCCATAATCATCCAATTAGAATGACATACTAAAAGGTATATATTTTTTTATATAAATTGTTATGCATGAAATGTATATCTATTATGTCATGTTATACATGAGACCTAGTTAATTAAAAATAAATCTCTCATTAATATATTAAGTACGTGTTGAAAACATGAATAGTTGCCTTCCAATTTTATATGCATAAAACTAGAGTTTTATTCATGGATAATTTGTTGAGTCACTCAAAGTTACCATTAATCGAATATGTTTAATGTTATAAAATTAGATCCTACTTAACTAACTTGTATGATTTGGATAAGTCACACATGATCATTTAAAGTTAGAGTTATGAGTTTTGGCTAAACATATATGATATGTTTAAACCAAAAGTTGTCACCTAACTAATTTAGGAGTCATATAGAGATGTAATTGATACACTATGTTATTTTCCTAATTTAATTTATTTTAATTTATTAAGTCACTCAAGATTAGATAAATTAAATAGGATCTTATCCCATTAGAAAAACTAAGTGAGATTTCTCAAATTAATAGGGAGGGCTATTAATCTTAACTTACTAAAAAAAAGCTATTAATTTGCAAGAAAATAGTGGGAAATCAAATTAGGATTAAAGACCTTGTCTAATTTTAGATTTAAATATGTATGCATGAAAATAATACTCGTTCTATTTACATTAATAGGTTGATAGATAAAATGGGTAGTAACATATCCCTACAAAACATATTTGATGCTAAGAAAATAACTAGAACAAATGTTTTGGACTAGTACCAAAATTTGAGAATTGTTCTCAAACAAGAAATGTTATATGTGCTTGAAAATCTTATTCCTCATGTTCTTGATGAAGATGCTCTTATTGAAGTTAAGACATAATATCATTGTCATATTGATGACGATGAGTAGGCTACATGTGTGATGTTAACTAGCATGTCACTTGAACTTCAAATAGAGTATGAGAATATGAATGCCTATAATATGATTAAGCATCTCAAAGAGTTGTTTGATTCTAAAGAGTATGAGACCTTTAAGGAATTGTTTCTAAGCATGATAATATAATGTCCTAATGTAAATACTTGTGTGATGTTTATGACTGAAAACTATCTTGCTACTTCACATAGTAGTTCTTGGGTATTAGATATTGGATGTAGTTTTCACATTTATAATAATGATCAAGAACTAAAGAAAGGTAGAAAAATGTTTAAAGGTGAAATGGACGTACATGTAGGCAATGGAGCAAAAGTTGTTGCATTAGCTATAGAACTTATAATTTAACTCTACCTTATAGGATGTTACTAAAACTTGATAATTGTTATTTTGTTTTAATACTTGCTAGAAACATTGTATCCATTTATTATTAAGAACAAATGATGTTTTTTCTGTAATAATGATGCTATGGAACAGGTAATTATACAAATGATTTGTATGCACTTAATCTACATATATTCGTATTCAATATAAACATCAAAAGGAGTAAATTAGATAATTCATATAAATCTTACTTATAACATTGTAGATTAGGTCATATTAATGAAATAAGAATTACTGACTTATATAAAGAATGGTATTTTGATTCTTTTGATTATGAATCATATGATACTTGTGAAACCTATTTATTGGGTAAGATGACCAAAACACCCTTTATTGAAAAGAGTTAAAGGTCAAAATAATTATTAGGTTTAATACATATAGATATATGTGGACCAATGAACGTTCATGCCATTGGTGGATATGCATATTTCATTACATTTACTAATAACCATTCTAGATATGGTTATGTTACAAGTCTGAATCATTTGAAAGGTTCAAGGAATTAAAAAATAAAATTGAAAAGCAAACTGGAAAAACTATTATAATATTTTGATTTGATTGAGTTGATGAATACTTAAGCCAAGACTTTCAAGATTATCTAAAAGAAAATGAGATTCTCTCACAATGGACACCTCCTAGAACACAACACCACAATGGAGTTTCTGAATTGAGAAATCACACCCTATTAGATATGGTACAATCTATGATGAGTTATGCAGGCCTTCTACCTTTTTTCTAGAGCTATGCTTTACAAACTGTTGCTTACCTTTTAAATAAAGTTACATTCAAATATGTTGATAAGACTTCATATGAGATTTAGAATGACAAGAGACCAAACTTATCATACCTAAAGATTTGAGGATGTGATGTTTATGTGAAGTGTAATGCATTTGAAAAGCTGGGAGCTAGGTCAGATAAATGAAAATTTATGGGATATCAAAAACAAACAACTGGATATTATTTCTACCACCCTATTGAGCAAAAGATGTTTGTCTCAAAACATGCTACCTTTTTAGAAGAAAAAAATTGTTCTTAAAATGAGCAATGAGAGAAAAATTAAACTTGAAGAAGTTTAATAGCCACAAACTAACATCTAAGTGGAACATGAGCCTGAGATTGTGACATTGGATGATCAATCTCAAGGTGAAGAAACACAACTCCATAGATCTAGTAAGACATGTCATCCACCATTGAGATATCAACTTCTCATAGATGCTGAGAATGACAAATTGCTCATGATTGATGAGTCCACTAATTACATAGAAGCAATATATTATATTAATTCTAAAAAATAGCTTGAAGCATGAAATCTGAAATGGATTCCATATACACCAACCATGTATGGACTTTGGTTGATCCATATGAAAGAATAAAACTCATTGAATATAAATGGGTATTTAAAAGAGATTGACATAGATGAGAATGTACAAACGTACAAAGCTAGATTAGTTGTCAAAGGTTACAAATAAATACAAGATGTTGACTTTGATGAAACCTTTTTAATGGTAGCTATGTTAAAATTTATAAGGATTTTGATTGTTATAGTTGTATACTATGATTATGAGATTTACTAAATGGATGTCAAAACTGCATTCATGAATGAAAATCTTCACAAGGATGTGTATATGACACAACCCAAAGGTTTTAAATCTAAGAAATTTGCCAACAAAGTATGCAAGCTACAAAAATTCATTTATGGATTTAAGCAAACTTTACAGAGTTTGAATATCCATTTTGATGAGACAATCAAATAGTTTGATTTCATAAAAAATATGGATGAACCTTGTGTTTACATGTTAGTGGGAGTAGTGTCGTTTTTTTAATCTTATATGTAGATGATATGTAACTAATAGGAAATGACATTCTTTTACTTCAATCAATAAAGATTTGGTTGTCTAAGAATTTCTCCATAAAGGATATGGGAGAAGCAACCTATATATTAGGAATTAGGATTTATAGAGATAAATTTAAAAGATTGCTTGGATTGTTTGAATCCACATACAAAGAAAAGATGCTAAAATGATTTAGCATGGAAGATCAGATCTTCAAATAATAAATCCCTAAACAACTCTAGATTTGTTTAACGGGATCTTAGGGACTCCCAAATATTACATTACATTTATCATTTTGACTATGTGTATGTATTTCAAGAACCTAGCAAGCAGTCCATCGCCCAAGCCCACTTTTGTACTAGCATGACCCTCTATTTGCATGAACCATTACACACTACCTATCAATTTTGACACTATTATAATGGATTGTCAAGGCCTATAACAGCTTATAGGTAATGTGTTGATAAGTGCACTCTTATAACCAGGCCTTTAATAAACTTCCCCTTATGCACTCGTTAAAATAAAAGTGAGGTACTCTTGTACTTTGTCTTCAAACTACTACAAGTTTGTATCGTTCTTCCATGAAACCTTCTAGTTTTGCTTCCATTTGACCAAACAAATGTGTACTATGACTTGCTCCTTTTTGGGTTCTCCTTGTCTTCATGGAATGGTTTCAAGGAGATCACAAGGAATGTAGGGTGAAGTTTCAATCACTCATGTAACCTTAGCATAAAAGCCACTACTTCCACCATTTCATGGCATAGCCTCGCCAATGATCTTCCAAATATGCAAAGTTAACTTAAATAATACCTTGTCACCTTTGTTAAACTACAACGGTCTCCTCTTTAAGTTCACATATTTATGCATTGATACGCATCATGATTCTAACATGGAAGGGGCTAATTCTAATGTTTATAGGCATTTAGATGGTCCAATGATGAGAACTCGAGCAAAATAACTACAAAGTAGCTTAACAAGTTAAATTAGTATGACTAAAGCTTCAGTGAGTTTGGAGGCTTGTAAACTGAATGGAAATGGTTCAAATGTGTTTGTTTGTTTGTTTTCAAATAAGGCTTAAGCCATGATTCGAGAGTTTTGAAGAATTTAGGATTGTTGTTAGCTCGTGTATTAAAATTTGAGCCTGAATTTTTCATCATTGTATTGCATTGGAAAATAAACCTATTTTACATGGTTTTCAAGTTCAGAATATCATCATTCTAGCTTGTCCAACCATGCATGTATTGGAGTTTTGTATGAAAAGTTATAATTGTTTTAATTTTTGTATGTTTATGTTCGTATTCTATAAGTAAAAAACATGGTTACTTATTATTTGTCTAGTTTTCTGAAAAAAGTTATTTATTGAGGTCTCAATTATGTCATTTTGGTATTTCCTAAACTTGGAAGGTTGTTTGAAGTATATAGTGATGTTTCAGACTAAATATTAGGAATTTTGAAATAATATAAAACTTTTCAACTTCTTATTTAGAGAATTTTCTTCCTTGTTTTTCCATTTTCAAAATTGGTTGAAGAACAATTCAGATTTATCACTTTTAATCACAAAAAGTGTGACGTTTTTATCTTAATAGAAATTCCTTTGTGATGTCTTTGACTTATCAAAAAGTTTCCTTCAGACTTTATCCCTCATTTCCATTACAATTCATATAATTTTCAACCTAAACACCATAAGAAAAAAATTCATATAACTAAACCTACCTTCCTTCATCTTCATATCATATTGCTAGTTTGTTCGAGCTAGGAAGCTAAGGCATATCATTTTGGTATCAGAGCCAAGGTTTCAAAGCTGATTTGGGATTTTGTATGTGGCTAACTTGGGATAAAAAAAAAATGATCGTGGATTAAAACAAATTGTTTTATTTGACTTGGATTTGGATTGGAATGAGTTTTCCCTTGTTGATTGTGATGGATGTTCATATTCTTCATTAAATTTGTTTTCTAAGTTGAAAGATATTGTTATTCGAATTTGTGTGTGAATTGTGGGAAATTAATATACCATGGCTAAAGAAAGAGATGAAGTTTTAAGGGGAATTAGTTTGGATAAGCACAACTTATTTGGTTACAACGATCTCATGACAAGATTCTAGAAGAATTGATATACTATGCAAATAATACAAATGAACAATTTCCAACCACAACAAAGGCAAGCTCATGGGGTGCAATGAAATACTATCGTAGAGGCTGAATTGGGTAGAATGGGGATGATGGGGCTGATGAAAGGGGTAGACCGAGAAGGCAGAATAATCACCCTTATAGTGGAATTAAACTTAAAGTTCCATCAATTAGAGGTAGTAGCTAACATGGAGTGCTTGGAGTGGGTTAAGAATGTTAAGAAGGTGTTCGATTGGTATAAGTATACTAATGAATGAATGGTAATGTGATAAAAGCATTGAATGCTTCAAAACCTATTTCCACATCTTCATAAACATGGAATACATCTAAACGAGATGAGAAAGTGGGGTTTAGTAAGGGGAGTACAAGTTCAGACTCTACAGAGGATAAAGAAAAGGTGATCGAACCTCAACATCCTAATAGGTCGCGAGACATTAAATGTTTCATATGTTTACAACATAAACATATTACTTTTAAATGTCTGAACAAGAGAGTTATGGTGGTGCATAGAAAATATAGGGAGTTGGTTAGTCGGGATGAGTCTGAAACTGAAGTTAAGGATGAGATAGAAGAGGATGAGCAAAGAGAAGATTTTGAACCAGTAGAAGAAGATTTGTTAGTAGTGCAGCGGGTTTTGAATGCATAAGTTGACATTAATGAAGAACAACGTGAGAACATCTTTCATATGAGATGTCAAATTCAAGATAAGGTGTGTGGAATGATCATTAATGGAAGTTGCACTAATATTGCGTCCACTACTTTGGCAGAGAAATAGAGTTTAGCTATTGTTCCACATCTTAAATTGTATAGTTTACAATGACTTAACGAGTATAGAGATATTCGAGTGACAAAGCAAGTTCGTGTGTTTTTTTTTCCCATCAAAACCTATTATGATTAGGTTTTGTGTAATGTGGCTTTGATGTCAGCTAACCATGTTTTTTATTAAAGCGTCCATGGCAATTTAATAAAAAAGTAACCTACAATGGACAAGAAAATACTTACACATTTATGTTGAACAGGAAAAAGGTGAATTTGTTGCCATTAAATTCTCGGCAAGTTAGAAAGGATCAATTGTGAAGTCAACAAAAGGAGGTGAAATCGAGTAAAAGGCTTATGTTAGCCAAAAAAGAAGACATCGAGCAAGCATTAGCTTCAATCAGGGTTATTTTCATGTTTTGGGTGAAACTATTATTACAAGTAGAGAATGTGGAATTACCAAGACAAATTATGAAGTTGCTTGAGGAGTTTTTGGATGTATTTTTAGAAAAAATAGAAAAAATACCTTAAAGTTTACAACATATTTATGGGATTAAGCATCAAATTGACTTAGGGTCAAGAGCTTCACTTCTTAACAGAATAACATATAGGTGTAATCCAAATGAGGCAAAAGAGATTCAATTAGGTTGGTGAGCTCTTAGAGAATGACTATGTGTGAGAGTCACTTAGTTTATATTTCGTGTCTACCTTGCTTATGCTAAAAAAAGATGGTTCCATGCGGATATGTGTGCAGACAACCATGCAATCAACTGATGTGCATCATGGGAATTATAATCCATCTCGTAAAGCTAAATCTAATATGCAAGAGGATTCAGATGGTCCAATGACAAGAGCGAGAGCGAAACAACTACAACGGGCCTTGACGAATCAAATTGCAATGATTGAAGCTGCGTCGGAGTTAAAAATTAGCAATCAGTTTGAAATTGGTTCAAGGGTGCTTATTTGCCTACAATTGGAATTTGGAGATGGGAAAAGCCCTTAATGGTTCTTTTCATGCTGGGCTACTTGTATTTGGATTGATAATGCAAGTGAAGGAATTGATGCTGTTTACGGTCAGAACAGTAGATGGATTTGAACCCGAATTTGAAGTCATCCAATGCATGTGAAAACAAGATTTATGTAGGTAAAATTCAAGTTCAGAACGTGATCTTTCTATATTGTCCAACCATGAGTGCATTGGACTTTTGTGTCAAAAGTTATGGCTGTTTTAAATTTCGTCTGCATATGTTTTAGAAATGTCAACAAAAAAACGTGTGTTAGTTAAATTTGTCTACTTGCTTTATTAAAAGTCTAGTTTTTAGGCTTGACTTCTGTCATGTTGAATTCACCTAACTTTGGAGGGATGTTCCAAAGATAAATATGTATCAGAAAATGAAATAAACACTTTTGGCCAAGATTTGAAAACTTAATTCAGAGAATTAAGAGTTGTTCTTCCAAATTCGTTTTGTGAAGAACCATACCTGACTTATCACTCTTCAATCACAAAGAGTGTGGCGTCGAAATCCTAGATTGATCTTTGTGGCGTCCAGATCGACTTATCAAAGTATCATTCTAGTTTATCCTCCATCTTATTTACCTTAAATCACTACAATCCAGCCTAAATACCAAAAGAAAGACAACACAACCAAACCCATCCTTCATCCATTTTCGTTAGAATCATTGTTGCCGATTTTCAAATCATTCACGGCACATCATCTGGTATCAGAGCATCAGTTGCGATCTAAGACAGCAGCCAAAAACAACAAAAACAAGAAGAAAGGTTTGCTGGAATTGAGGTTGACAGACTTAACTATGGCTGGAGATAAAGAGGATTTGCCAAGAGGGTTAAGTTTGGAACAGGCACAGGTCATGGGCTTACAACGATCTCATGCTGAGATTCGGGATGAGATGACTGGAATTCGTGAACAGTTGAATATCCTTATGCAAAGGATGCAAAGAAATAATTTGCAACCCCAACCGAGGCAAGCACTTAGGGTGCCAGGAAATGATATTATAGAAGCTGACGAAGATCCAAATGGGGATGATGAGGCTGATGATAGGGTCAGACCAAGAAGGCAGAATTATAATCCTCCTAATGGTCTCAAACTTAAGATTCCACCATTTAGAGGAAGTAGTTCACCTGAGGAATACTTGGAGTGGATTCAGAAGGTTGAAAAGGTGTTTGAATGGTATGAATATTCTGAAGAAAGGAAGTGCAAGGTGGCAGCACTTGAGTTTACAGATTATGCTCTTTTATGGTGGGAAAACGTAAAGATTCAGAGGAGAAGGGATGGAGAGGAGGAGATTGCAACATGGGCAACTATGAAAAGAGTGATGAAGAAGAGATTTGTTCCTGATTACTATAAACAGGAGCTATACATCAGACTTCAGACTTTGCGACAGGGATCTTTGACTGTGGAAGAGTATATGAAAGAGTTTGAATTGCTGCTGATTCGATGTGAATTGATGGAACCTCAAGAGCAAACAATAGCTAGATTTCTTGGAGGGTTGAGGAAGGATATAGCTAATGTTGTTGAGTTACAACCGTACATCTTTCTTGAGGAAGTTATAAAGCTTGCAACTCGTGTAGAGAGGCAGCAGAGACGAGGAGGTGTCCGAACTAGTGTAACTACGTCAAGTGCGACAAGGGCTGTTTCTATGCCTACACGAACATGGAGCACACCTAAACGAGATGAGAAGGTGGAGTTTAGCAAGGGGAATACCAGTTCTGATTCTTTGAAGGGAAAGGAGAAGGTGACAGAACCTCAACACCCTAGGAGGTCTCGGGACATCAAGTGCTTCAAGTGCTTGGGACATGGGCATATTGCTTCGGAATGTCCAAATAAAAGGGTGATGATTTTGCATGGGGATCATGGAGAGCTGATTAGTGGAGATGAGGTTGAAACTGAAGACGAAGATGAGGTACAAGTGGCTGAACAAGAAGAGGATTTCGAACCAGTGAAGGGAGATTTGTTGGTTGTTCAACGGGTTCTGAATGCACAAATTGACGTTAGTGATGAGCAACGCGAGAACATCTTTCATACTCGATGTCAGATTCGAGATAAGGTGTGCGGGATGATCATTGATAATGGAAGTTGCACTAATGTTGCGTCAACTACCTTGGTGGAGAAATTGGGTTTAAATACCCTTCCACATCCCAGACCCTATAGTTTGCGATGGCTGAATGAGAATGGGGAGATTCGGGTGACAAAGCAAGTTCGTGTACCTTTTACCATTAAAACCTATCATGACGAGGTTTTATGTGATGTTGCACCAATGTCAGCTAGCCATTTGTTGCTGGGTCGTCCATGGCAGTTTGATAAGGATGTGACCTACAATGGACGAAAGAACACTTATTCTTTTATGCTGAATGGAAAGAAGGTGAACTTGTTACCACTGAGTTCTCAACAAGTTAGAGAGGATCAGTTACGAAGCCAACAAAAAGGAGGTGACATCACGAAAGGGGCTGTTGTTAGCCAAAAAAGGAGACATCAAACAAGCATTAGCCACAACAGGGATTGTTTTCATGGTCTGGGCAAAGCAACTACTACAAGTAGAAGGATTGGACTTACCAAGACAGATTAAGGAATTACTTGAAGAATTTAAAGATGTGTTTCCAGATGAATTACCTAAAGGATTACCACCTATTCGTGGTATTGAGCATCAAATTGATTTGGTGCCGGGAGCTTCACTTCCTAATAGACCAGCATACATATGTAATCCAGAGGAAGCGAAAGAGATTCAAAGGCAGGTCGGTGAGCTCTTAGAGAAGGGCTATGTGCGAGAATCACTTAGTCCATGTTCCGTACCTACTTTGCTTGTACCAAAGAAAGATGGTACCATGAGGATGTGCATGGATAGTCGCGCTATCAACAAAATAACAGTTAAGTATCGATTTCCTATACCCAGACTTGATGATTTGCTTGATGAGTTGCATGGTGCTGCATTGTTTTCTAAAGTCGATTTGATGAGTGGCTATCACCAAATTAGAATGAAAGAGGGAGATGAATGGAAAACAGCATTTAAAACTAAACAGGGGTTATATGAATGGATGGTAATGCCGTTTGGGTTATCTAATGCGCCTAGTACATTTATGAGGCTTATGAATCATGTTTTGAGGAAGTATATTGGGCTGTTTGTTGTAGTATATTTTGACGACATCCTGGTGTATAGCAAGACCTTTGATGATCATGTGAAGCATCTTAGAGTTGTGTTTGAGACTTTGCAAGATTCTAAGTTGTATGGGAAACTCACAAAGTGTTACTTCTGTAAAGAAAGTGTCGTGTTTCTTGGATATATTATCTCTAGCAGGGGAGTTAGAGTTGATGAGGAGAAAATTGAGGCAATTCGAGACTGGCCAAAACCTGCTAGTATCACTGATGTGAGGAGTTTCCATGGTTTAGCTTCTTTCTACAGGCGATTTGTGAAAGACTTCAGCTCTATTGTTGCTCCTATGACAGAATGCTTGAAAAAGGGAAGGAGTTTAGATGGAGTGAAGATGCGCAGAAAGCTTTCGAGCTAATTAAGGAAAAGTTGTGTACAGCTCCAGTTTTAGCACTTCCAGACTTTGCTAAAACATTCGAAATAGAGTGCGATGCTTCCGGGGTTGGAATTGGTGCTGTTTTGATGCAAGAAAAGAGACCGATTGCATTCTTTAGTGAAAGTTAAATGGAGCGCGTTTGAACTACTCTATTTACGACAAGGAGTTCTATGCTTTGATTCGGGCTCTGGAGGTATGGCAGCACTACTTGTTGCCTAAAGAATTTGTTATACATACTGATCATGAAGCCTTGAAGTATCTTAAGGGGCAAAACAAGTTGAATCGAAGACATGCTAAATGGGTGGAGTTCATGGAGTCATTTCCTTATGTCATAAAGTACAAGAAAGGGCAAGTTAATGTGGTTGCTGATGCTCTTTCTAGGAGGTACGCACTGATCTCTATGTTGAATGCAAGGCTGATGGGTTTTTGAACAGGTGAAGGATCAGTATGCAATGATTCCTACTTTGCTAATGTGGTTGCCGAATGTGCAAAGGGAGCTTGTGATGGGTTCTTTATGCATGAAGGTTACTTGTTCAAAATGGGCAGAATGTGTATTCCTTCAAGTTCGTTACGGGAGTTGCTTGTGCGAGAGGCTCATAGTGGTGGTCTTAGTGGTCATTTTGGGGAGAAGAAGACTTATGAGCTGCTGAAAGAACATTTTTTTTGGCCCAGCATGTTACGGGATGTACACAAGGTGATTGAAAGATGTGCTATTTGCAAGAGAGCTAAAGGTAAAGAGAATGCGTATGGACTCTATATGCCACTGCCTATTCCAGAGCAACCATGGATGGACATTAGCATGGACTTTGTACTTGGACTACCGAGAACACAACGTGGGAAGGATTCAATAATGGTGGTGGTTGATCGATTCTCCAAAATGTCCCATTTCATTCCTTGTACGAAAACTGACGATGCAGTACATGTTGCTGATTTGTTTTTTCAAGAGATTGTTCGTTTGCATGGAATTCCTAAAAGCATTGTCTCTGATCGTGATACAAAGTTCTTAAGCCACTTTTGGAAGACTCTTTGGAGGAAACTTGGAACAAAGTTACTTTTTAGTACGGCATGTCATCCACAAACTGATGGACAAACTGAGGTAGTAAACCGAACTTTATCTTCTTTGTTACGAGCTGTTATACATAAGAATTTGAAGAGTTGGGATACTTGTTTGCCGATTGTGGAGTTTGCATATAATCGTAGTGTGCATGGGGCTACAAAATTTTCACCATTTGAGGTTGTGTATGGCTTTAATCCTTGTGTTCCTATTGATCTTGTTCATATTCCAATTGATGAGAGGACATCTATGGATGGAATTAGAAAGGCAGAATTGATGAAGAAACTACATGAGCAGGTTCGACTACATATTGAGGAGAAAACAACAAAGTATGCTAAACAAGCTAACAAGGGGCGAAAGATGGTCAGGTTTGAACCTGGAGATCTTGTTTGGATTCATATTAGCAAGGGCAGATTTCCAAGCAAACGTAAGTCCAAGTTGATGCCAAGAGCTGACGGTCCATTTCGTATTATAGAGAAGGTGAATGACAATGCATATAAGGTAGATCTTCCTGGTGATTACAACGTATCAGCTACTTTTAATGTTAAAGACTTATCTCCGTACTTGGATGATGATGACGATTCTGATTTGAGGACAAATCATTTTCAACCCGGGGCTGATGATGTGCATCATGGGAATTATAATCCATCTCGTAAAGCTAAATCTAATATGCAAGAGGATTCAGATGGTCCAATGACAAGAGCGAGAGCGAAACAACTACAACGGGCCTTGACGAATCAAATTGCAATGATTGAAGCTGCGTCGGAGTTAAAAATTAGCAATCAGTTTGAAATTGGTTCAAGGGTGCTTATTTGCCTACAATTGGAATTTGGAGATGGGAAAAGCCCTTAATGGTTCTTTTCATGCTGGGCTACTTGTATTTGGATTGATAATGCAAGTGAAGGAATTGATGCTGTTTACGGTCAGAACAGTAGATGGATTTGAACCCGAATTTGAAGTCATCCAATGCATGTGAAAACAAGATTTATGTAGGTAAAATTCAAGTTCAGAACGTGATCTTTCTATATTGTCCAACCATGAGTGCATTGGACTTTTGTGTCAAAAGTTATGGCTGTTTTAAATTTCGTCTGCATATGTTTTAGAAATGTCAACAAAAAAACGTGTTAGTTAAATTTGTCTACTTGCTTTATTAAAAGTCTAGTTTTTAGGCTTGACTTCTGTCATGTTGAATTCACCTAACTTTGGAGGGATGTTCCAAAGATAAATATGTATCAGAAAATGAAATAAACACTTTTGGCCAAGATTTGAAAACTTAATTCAGAGAATTAAGAGTTGTTCTTCCAAATTCGTTTTGTGAAGAACCATACCTGACTTATCACTCTTCAATCACAAAGAGTGTGGCGTCGAAATCCTAGATTGATCTTTGTGGCGTCCAGATCGACTTATCAAAGTATCATTCTAGTCTATCCTCCATCTTATTTACCTTAAATCACTACAATCCAGCCTAAATACCAAAAGAAAGACAACACAACCAAACCCATCCTTCATCCATTTTCGTTAGAATCATTGTTGCCGATTTTCAAATCATTCACGGCACATCATCAACAAAATAACAGTTAAGTATCGATTTTCTATACTTGGACTTCATGATTTGCTTGACAAGATGTATTGTGCTGCGTTGATTTCTAAATTGATTTGATGAGTGGTTATCATCAAATTATGATGAAAAAGGGGTATGAATGAAAAACAACATTTAAAACTAAATAAAGGTTGCATGAATGGATGGTAATGCCATTTGGGCTATTTAACGAACCTAGTACATTTATGTGACTTATGAATCATGTTTTGATAACGCATATTGGATTGTCTATTTTCGTATATTTTGATGTATAGTGATAATCATGTGGAGCATCTTATGGTTGTATTTGAAACTTTATGTGATGCTAAATTGTATAGGAAACTAAAGAAGTGTCATTTCTATCAAGAAAGTGTTGTGTTTCTTGATTACATAATTTCTAGTAGTGGGGTTAAGGTTGACAAAGCAAATGATAAAAGCAATTAAATATTGGTTGAAACCTGCTAGTATTGTTGATGTAAGGAGTTTCAATGGTTTGGCTACATTTTATCGGTGATTTTTGAAGAACTTCAGTTCTATAGTTCTATAGTTGAACCTTTGACTAAATGCTTGAAAAAGAAAAAAGAGTTTTAGTGAAGCGAAAATGCATAGAAGTCTTTTGAGTTGATTAAAGAGAAGGTATGCACTGCTCTTGTTTTAGCACTTCCAGATTTTGCTAAGATGTTTGATATAGAATATGATGCTTCTAGGGCTGGAATTGGGGTTGTGTTAATGCAAGAAATGAGTACAATTACATACTTTAGTGAAAATACCTTCATATTGTTGAATTGATAATATATTAATTTATTTAATTATATTTTATTTAAAATTATGATTTATATTTTGGCCAATTTATTAAAAAACTTACAAGTTCGCACATGTAAGAACTACTTGTCAGGAATTAAAATAAGCCAATTAATCAAGTATAAATTAATTGTAAATAAATTTTAAAAATTGAAGAATAAGACGTAATTAATATAAGGAATTGCAATTCTAGACCTAGAAATAATGAATAAATTTCTTAAATTAGCCTAAAATAATATATGTAATATTATATATGGGACAAATTGATATTTTATCATTTTATATGGTTTTTTATGTTTTTCTATAAATAGAAAGTTATAGCATTTATTTTTTTGTGACTATAGTATAGTTCAGAAACACCTAAAACACAACATAAAATAGTTAACACTCAAAGGTATAGCAATTCATTTCCTAAAAGAAAGTTTTAAAGCAAATATTTAAAGTCAAAATGAATATTTGATTTTTAAATATATATCATAAACAACTTTATATCTGTCAAACAAAATTTTTAAAATTTAAATTAATCATTTCCGCTTCATCTATTTATCTCGGAAACCCAACACTTGTATGGTCACATTAAAGTCCAAAGGCTGGTGTGAGTCAAATCGGCGCATCATTTTAATTCGAAAAAGAAATTACTCGGTGTGTTTGCTTAATTCATAAGGGTGAATCAGAGTAGCCATACTAGAACCCTACAAACAACGCAGGTGCATGCTAACGCATCAAAACAGTTTAAGGCTGAACGTCCCAAAACTGCACACCAAGAGCCTAACTCCGCATTTAAAAAAACACCAATGGCTGTTTAGCACCACCATCCCCTGAAACCCTAACCAGAGAAAGCAACAACAACTCCACCTGGTTAGCCTGGGCTCACACTTCCCTGTGTCCACGATTCTCAAATCTCAAATTCTTATAGACAAGCCTCAGGAGGATTAAAATCATCAAGAATGCGATAACCGCAGACAGATAGGTTTACTAAACTATGAACGAAAGCTGCCTCGATGAATTCTACTAAAATCCTAAGACTAGCTTGGAATTCGTCGTAGCCCGCTAGGTTTTGCTTTCTGACTTGATTAATAACTAGATTATGCGACCAATGATGGTGAACCTAGGAATCAAATCAAACATCAAAAGTCCCAAATAAACATTCATTCAAATATCACAGAAAACCCAAACTTTCACAGAAATTAATCCTAATTAATCACCAAAACCCGCTTTATCGTTGCATTCAAAACCCAGACATTCAATTTAAAGAGAGAGAATCAACATACATCAATTACTAAAGCTGTAAATCCAAATCCCTAAACAGAAACTAAAAATGACACAGCATAAATTAACAATCCCTAACCGGATCGGATCTACTTGGGTGGAGCAGGGCCAACGGGCGGGGCACCAAGAAGGCTTTGCTGCTGGAGCTCGAGCTCGTTGAGTTGCTGCTCACGGTCCATCTCGATAATCAAAGGAACGGCCAGGATTAAGAACGTGGTCCCGGCAATCCAGGCGGCCTTGCCTGTGCTTTTAAGGAGCTTTTTGGCGACAAAAACGGCGTCGGAGGCTGCTTGCTTTCCTTTAGATACGATTTGAGTGTTGTTGATTTTAGCCAGGATGTTTGGTTCCTGCTTTGAAGAGCCTCGCCGGTCCGGGAGTGAGAGTCCGCCTCTTCGTGACTGCGAAGCCATGGTCGATGACAGGTAAGCAGCACCAGTAGTACCAGCAGCGGCAGCAGGGTTTCGGGTTGATTAAGGGTTTTATGTGTTCCAGACTCAGCTTTCGCTACTGCCTTGTCCTGCCAAATTACCCTAATATCCTTGGAATCTGGAGGATTATCCAGAAAATGACAATAAGGCTAAAATCTAGACTAGTCAGCCCCTCTAAATTTATTGATTCTAAATTAGTCCCAAAAAAATAACTTACTGTTCACCTAAATAAGATGCGACATTAAAAATAATGTTTAGGCTATAGAATTTTTTTTATATACATAATGTTATTAAATTTGTTTGTTTCAGTGAATCAATTTTGAAATTTCTGGACTTATTATATATTCTTAGTTTTAAATTAAATAATATGAGAGTTATTTTAATATAATTCAGTTAATTTAATGGTTTTAAAGATAACTGGAATGATTAGTATAAACATTGTTTGATTTTAAAAAAAATCTTCAACATGATATTTTTTAAAAAAATATTAAGACGATGACATATTAGACCGACCTAAGTTTCATGACTTAACTCATCAAACCTGAGACTGGAGTCATGGACTCCACTAGATTTAATAATTTTATTTTCTTAAATTATTCTTTATTTAATTATATGATAACAAAAATAGATATATGCAAAACTAAATACCTACCAAATGTTAGAACATTTGTTTAAAATTGTAATAACTTTGTAAAACAAACTAAAAGAAATTATGAAGACCAATTCAAAATTAATAAAATATTGAAGGAGAAAATTAAAAAATAATAAAAAAATCAATATTGAATGGTGAAATTATAAAAAAAAACATCAGAGAAAAAAAAAGACGTCAGGTAATCGAGCTAAGGTGGTGCCTCAACAAACGTTCAATATTGTTTTTTTTTTTAATATAATTTAGTGGACTAAAAGAAATCTAGTGGAGTCATGGACTCCACTAGATTTAATAATTTTATTTCCTTAAACTATTTTTTATTTAATTATACGATAACAAAAATAAACACATGCAAAATGAAGTACCTGTCAAATGTTAGAATGTTTGTTTAAGATTGTAATAACTTTGTAAAAAACCTAAAAGAAATTATGAAGACGAATTCAAAATCTATAAAATATTGAAGGAGAAAATTAAAAAAAAAACAATAAAAAATCAATGTTGAATGATGAAATTATATATATAAAAAATCATAGAAAAAGAAATACGTCAAGCAATCGAGCTAAGGTGGTGCCTCAACCATAAAAAAAAATAAAATTATCTTGGTCATCCTTTAGTTAGGTCATTTCTTACGTTGCCTCTATTTTTCATAGTAAATTTATATCTCGGAGTTTATAAGTTTATAACACTTTAAATCCCCACTCATGAGCATTAAAAATTTAACAAAAAAGTGAGATTATTTACAAGATTATGATTATATTTTAATTAATAACTAAAAAACCCTTATATTAAATATTACAAACTTTACCATCAAACTAATAATTACCACTTTACCACCAAACTAATATTACAACCTTGCCGTGTATTAAGAAAAAAGAAAAAACTTTCACAATCAAAATTTCAATGAAAAATTCATTATCATCAAGCTTCTTCATTCTAATCATCATCATAAATATCATCAATGAAAATAACATTCATCCTTTCCTTAAACCCTTCTTTTTACAGACATTCAAAAACATCACATCATTTTCATTATTGACATGATCAAAAAATTGATGTCTTCTTCCAACTACAGAAGTGTCGAAGTAATAAATAACCCGGCAAGATCGGGGTCGAACTATAGAGAGGTTAATTGTATAAATTATATAATAACAATACAACAACAATAATAGTAATAGTAATAATAATAATAATAATAATAATAATACTCAGTACATGACGTTGTTATACCTGAGAATGATCTAAAAGATCAGGTCACAGGTTTCCAGCTTATATATTGAGTTTATAAAAAGATCAAAGAGATATGTTATATAATATAAACAAATTTCTAATGCAAATGAACAAGACAAGACCAACAATGTCAGGATCCTTGATCAAACACAGAGCATACTTAACATACATAAAATATAGCAAGAATGTAAATAACAACAACAACAACAACAACAACAACAATAACAATAAAAAGAGAAGCGGAAGAAATTAATGAGAACTTTGAGATGGAAGATTATTGTAAGGATTAAATAATGATAAAAACAAATGTCAAGGTTAGAGGATCTACTAATGGTACTTCAAATAAGTATATTATAAACTCTTATTATTTAATTGAAAACCACACATAAAGGAGGTTCCAATCAGATTATAAATTGTTAACATGATTACATTAGTTATCTTATTCGAATAATGCTAATACTTGTAAATGTTGTCAGATATTCATGATTATAACTTAAACAAATCAAGTTCCTTTCATAACTCAGGTGTCGGTTATACCATACAGTATGGGCTATGAAAGTGCCAAGTATTTGTTGTACCAAGTGTAATACAATATAAATCTAGATTAACCATTTAACAAGCAAAGTATTAAAAGTAAACAAGATAACAAATATAAAACATGTTAGTATCAAGCATTAAAGTCCATGTTGAGTTTATAATATACTTATTCTTACACCATTAGTGTAACCTTTTCACCTTGACATAATAGATTTAGCTAAACATAATGAAAGAAAGAAACATAAATGAACAAGATAAGAGCATAATTATACAAATAAAGGAAAGGAAATGAAAAGCATAAACAAGAGATTAATATAACATCAAATAAAACTTAAACATTACAAAAAACAAAGAAAGAGAGCAAGAGCATGATTTTGATCTGAACACCAAGATGCCTAAATGCATGGCAAATGCTTCCTTTTATAAGCCAAAATTTGGAACTATTGATTTTATAAATAATTGTTGAGTGGGTGGCCACATCTTGACTTGGATAAAATCCTTATCTTCTTGTTTGAATAAAACGTCATTGCTAACATCAAAACTAGGACCATATGTACTCATGAAAGTTCTAAGAAATTCTCTTAGCTTTCCAGGAAAAAAATATTGAGGTCATTTGGATTTCTAGAACTCAAGATATGGGCTGAACACTGAACAGTGTCTGGGCTGCAAAACAGAATTGAAATTCTTCGTTGTTGCTATAATTTGGAATTGAACACGGCCTTCTTAGATTTTGGTGTCTACATGAAAGTTGTAGGCCTATGTCTTACCAAACCTGTGTAAAAATGTGAGATCATTTGGACATGAACTCAATATATGATCTAATTACCGAATAGTGTTCTAGTTTGGACTGTACCAACATCTCTTTTTTAAGCTTCACCCTTCTTTATCTTCAAATTTTCAGTAGTTGAATTCATCAATCAATCCTTTGATTTATGTAATAGGCCTGCATTTAAGATTAACATTTACCATATATTAAGGCATTTTATAGTATCATACTTGTTATTATAAAACATGCTTTAGTTAAGGAGTTATTGATACTTCAAGTGCAAAATAATGATATAAAACCTTGATAAACATGTACTTTTAAGTAATCAATTATCATCCATCGCAACTAGGGAAAAGAATAAAATATAATTTATAATTATATTCTTTTTCAAAATTACATACTATTGTTCTTATGATTACATGAATTTAAACTTATAAAAAAATAAAGTTCTCTAAACTGCTAAGATCTGCCAAGTGATGGCGACCCTGAAAATTAATTTCATATTAAAATAAATTAACCCTATTTCTTTTCATAACAGATATAAAAGGACAACATAATAATTACTAAATTTAATTGAACTACTATATCTAATCATAATTAAGTTAACGAATAGCTTCATTAACTCCTTCATTGATAAGAAAATTTTTATGGCTCCACTTTAGTTGACAACCCAAATCCATGTACAAACACTCACAACCCAGAATAACACACCAATCCCATCACACGTGGCAAACTAACTCATTCTTGCAAGTCCTATCAAACCGAGCAAACTTGTCAACACAATCCAGTCCCATCAAACATGGCTAACTAGTCAATACATAGACAAGACAATTGTATAATTAGACAGTAAAAGAAATTTATCTAGCAATTTTCAATAGAATTTAAAAGAAGTGAGGTGTTGAGCACTTACCTGAAGTTTGAGGATGATACGCAAAATCCTGTCTTGACGCTCCCTTGATTGCCTCTCCAGTAATAACAACCACCCATCAATTTCTCACATGATGTAATTGATTTCTCAAACATCTATTATTTTGTTAATTAATTACCTCAATTAGTTTTCCTTAATTTAAAGAAAATACATGTTTTCTTTAAATTTCATTAACCATCTCATTACCTCAAGTCAATATCAATCTACCATGATTCCTACACACCATATTCTAAAATTAAAATTCACTTTACAATTCTACTATTTCTTTATTCTTTGGCCGAATATACAATCCACATAAGTGGGAATTTTCATTGAGAATTTAGGTAACTAATGTACGCATTACTCATTAAATTACTCAACAACAATACCGCATTGGTATTCATCATCAATTGCCATCAATTTATCATTTCTCTAAAATTGTCATTTTTTGACTAAAAGGGTTGATATGGGTGAAAATATATTTTCTTTCAAACTTTTTTTTTAATCAATCCACTATCCCATCATTAATTGGTGATAATAATACATAAAGATCAAGATTTGAGAAATTGGTATGTTCGAATCTCCCTACTTTGAAAGGGTGGATTTCTCCTCCTTTTTTTTAGCTAGTGTGTGAATTTCTTTTTGAGGTACTTAACAACAATACCACACAAAAAAATTAATATCATTTTTTAAACAACAATCTCTCCATCTTAAAACCCCTAAAAAATTGAACCCCTTTTAAAAAAGGGAGACAAATGTTTCTTTCAATTTTCTTAAATTGAAATGTTACCCAATACTTTATTATTATTATTATTCATTTAAACACTAATCCATCATCAATTCACTCATCAAGAATTTCCCAATACTTAGTTCAACACTTACATCATACTAAAACATTTCAAAATGCCAAAACATGAAAAGCTACATAATCAATTGTTATGAACAAGCTTATCAATTTGAGTTTCAAAGAGAAATGGGAGATTGAATATCAAAACTTCCCCTAACACACTTCTATTCCTCTCATCTTTCTCCTTGTTTTGTCATGACACCCCCCTAGATTAGGGTCTCTTTTGATTTATTTTTTTTTCCCTTCAATTTCCTACCTTAATGCCATTCTATCTTGCTCTAATCCTTACAATCACCTTTAAATGAGGAGCTTTGGTGGATTTTTTTTGGGCATTTTATCTCACAATTTCTCTTCCCTCTCTTGCCCTATGTTTAGCCGGCCATTTTAAAAGAAATAAGGACATTATTTAGGCTTTTAAGGTGTGGATATATGTCCCTTTTCACTTTAGTCCCTACACTTTCATTATTTATGTATTTAACCCCATATTTCTTTACTTCCATTTATTTAGTTTTAGTTGTCTAATTATTTGCATTCATTTCAATTTTACCCCCTTGTATTATTTTATTTGAACCCTTCTAATTTTAACTTTGTCATTTCCTACTTTTTAAAAAAATTATTATATCTCTCACCATATAAAAGTTTTTACCCAATTTTTTTATCATGACTATTGCGATAATTAAATTTTGTTGAGTTTTACGACTACAACCAATATTTTGACTAGTAGAATGGCTGTAAGTGAATTTAGCTTGTGGTAATACAACATCTCAATCTCTAATATTCTTTTTCACCAAACTTCTCAAAGAACTTCCCAAACTTGATTGATGAATTTAGTTTTCCTATTAGTTTGTAGATGACAAGTAGTGCTAAATTGAAATAGTATCAAGTTTCCTTCAAAATGAATGCCAAAAAGGACTCATGAACTTGGAATCTCAATTTGAAGTTATTGTTTTTAGAATGTCATAAAGTCTAACAACCTTCTTAAAGTATAAATCAACAATATTAGTAGCATCAAATGTTTTGCTAGATAGAACAAAGTGTCATTTTAGAGAAACGATCAATCACCACCATAACTGAAAATTTGTTCCTTGAACTTTTAGGCATGCCTAGCATAAAATTCATGCTGACATCTTTCTAAGGAGCTTTAGTGACTGGAAGTGAGGTTTATAAACCCTAATTCTAACTATGTGATTTAGCAATATGACATGTCCTACAATGTTGTATGAACCTTGTAACGTCTATTTCCATCTTTGGCAAAAAGAAATTGTCCTGGATAACAACTAGTGTTTTGTCTCTCTTAAAGTGTCCATTAAGTCCACCGCTATAAACTTCAAAGATAATGGCTTCTCTCAAAGAACCTTGAGAAATATATAAACAATTTCATTTTAAAAGATAACCCTTCATCATAACAAAATGCTTGGAAACACCACTTTAGCATTTAGTCCATATTTTGTCGAAATCATCATCATACTTGTAAAGATCTTTAACACTTCAAACATATGTCACTTCCATTTGCATATTAATCAATAACAAATGTCTTCAACTCAAAATATCAGCAATAACATTATGAACTCCAGATTTGTGCTTCATAGAAAAACTGAAAGTTTGTAGAAATTGAACCCAAATGGCATGTCTTCGACTAAGTTTTTGTTGGCTATTAAGAAATTTCAAAACCTCATGATAAAAAAAAAAATAGCACAAATGGTTTTATAGGTAGATATTAACAGCAATGGTTCAAAGCGCAAACAATGGCATAAAACTCCTTGTCATAAATTGAATATTTCCTCTATGATTCATTGAGCTTCTCACTATAAAAAAGCAATACGTTTGATCTCTTGGCTAAGAACATAACCAATGACAACATTAAATGCATCACATTTAACTTCAAAAACATTTTGGAAATCAGGTAGACAAAGAATAAGTGTATTGGTCACCTTTTATTTCATAACTCCAAAACTCTTCTCTAACTCGTTAGTCCATTTGAAACTCCCTTCTTTCAAGCATTCAATGATTGGAGCAATAATAGTGCTAAAAGTTTTTATGAAATGCCGATAAAAAAAATGTTAAGCCATGAAAACTCTAAATATCATGAAGAGTTTGAGGACACGACCAATTAAGAATTGCTTCATTCTTTTTAGGATCCATCTTCACGTCTTTGCTAGAAACAACAAAGCCCAAAAAACAAGGTTGTTGGTGAAGAATTCACACTTCTTCAAATTAGCATAGAACTTTTAACTCCTCAAAGTTTGAAATACTACTTACAAGTGATTAAGATGCTCCTCTTTATCCTTATTGTATGTAAGAATATCATCAAAGTAAACAATAATAAATCTACCAATAAAAGATTTAAACATATCATTCATCATCCACGTGAAAGTAATAGGTGAATTATAAAGATCAAATGCCATAACCATCCATTCAAAAAGTCCATCCCTCATTTTGAAGGTTATTTCCCATTTATCATCACCTCTCATTTGGATATGATGGTAGTCACTTCTAAGATCAATATTTGAAAAGGTGGTAGCACCATAAAGCTGATATAGTAAGTCTTCTAGCCAAGAAATAGGGAATCGATAGCCAATAATGATTTTATTCCCTACTCAACTATCAATACATATTCTCCACAAGCCACCCTTTCTTTGGAACAATAAGAAATGGCATAACACATGGACTTTTACTTTCCTTTACCAAGCCCTTTGAAATCAACTCATCAACCTGTCTTTATAACTCTATATGTCTGATAGGACTCATTCGATATGATGCTTTGTTTGGAAATAGAGCACCCCGAATGAAATTAATGTAATGCTAAATATCTCTCATCGAAGGAAATCCAGGTGGTATATCTTTAAGAATCACATCAAACAACCCATCAAGCAAATGTTAAGCTTCATGGGGTAAATAATTTTATTTCAGCATTTTCTTAAAAAAAAAAAAACGGCAATAATGTAAGCCACATCAACATCATTAACAAGTTTTTCCATTTCAAAACAAGTAACCGTGAGTGTTTCCACCCCTTTAGAAGGTTTGGAAATAAGTCCATGTTTAGAAGGACCTAATATAATCTCCACACCATCTTTTACAAAAGAATAAGTATTCTTAAAACCATCTTGTTGAACTTTCCTATCATATTGTCATGGATGACCAAATAATAAAGGACATACATCCATAGATATTACATCACACCAAACCTAATTAGAATACTTTTTTCTAAGGGAAAATGACACAAGATATATATTCGGTACCTTTTATTCATGCTTCTTTTCTAGCCATCTTAATTTATAGGGTTAAGGGTGTTTTTCCATCTTGAGCTATAACTTGTTCACCATATCAGTAGATACAATATTATCACAAGCACAAGTATCAATGATCCTGTCACAAACTTTCCCATTTGCACTACAACATATGTAAAAAAATATTGCAATGAACCCAATCTTCACTCTCATCATGAACAACACTCAAACTTCTCTAAATGATAAGTAACTCACCTTGATTAACATAAGTCACCTTATCTTCTTGATTTGATTCATTTAGTAAGTCATCTTCACTAGCTATCTCTTCCTCCATAATAACAACAATATCACACTTAAGCATGAGCAATTCAAACTTCATTGTATACTCTTCTACAACCAGTCTAGATTGCCTCATAAAAGTCTATTGTCGATAATGTTCAGAAAAGAATCTCTTATTAATCTCTCTTTTCATCTTCTTCCAAGACTTGATATTTCTTCTGCTTTTATGAGCCCTTTCCTTCTTGAGATTCTCCCACCTTAAGGAAGCATATTTTCTAGGCTTAAAAGCCATTAAATTTACTTCTTTTTCTTTTTTTTTTTAATCATTAAGATACTTTTTTAAAAATAAAAAATCCTCTCAACAATTCGAAGTCAATCAATGAAATCTTTAGGTTGCATTTTCCCTTCAAATTTAGGAATATCAACTCCCACGTCAAAATCTTGATAAGGTCTTATATTCATTCTTCTTTTGATGTTGAGAAGAAGAATTGTCACTATCACTGTTATATGGTCTATGATGGAAAGGATTAACATCCTCTTTATTATTGGTAGAGGAACTAATTTCAATGTTATTCCTATCATCATCATCATCATTATCTCAATTCTCATATTGTTCAAGATGCTCTTGGAGTTGCTAGATTTTCCATCTCATTTCATCATTTTTAAGAGCATGAATGTCCCCTCTTAAATTCTTGCACGTAACACCCACAAACAACCATGGTTGTAAATCCAAAGCTTTGATACCAACTTGATTCCGTGAAGGTATGGAAATCAAAAAGTTGCAAGTCTCTCACACAAAATGATAATTTTCACTCACCACTCTAAGGTACAAAAACCAAAGAGATACAAAAATAAATAACAAACTCACCCTAAATATATAAATAAAATTACTAGTGTAGAGATACAAAGTTAAGGAATAAGTCCACCACTCACAAAGGAGATACATAACTTCATATTGTTCCAAAAGGCCAAGTCAAAAGACTCTTAATTCATATTTTGCCAAAAAATCTCAATACATTGTTTGATTCAACTTTATATACTTCAATCAACCCTCCATGTCTAGAAAAACACCAAGATAACATAATTAAGACCCAAATAAATTACTTTGACATAAAACTAGATAAAAATAATAATTATCACATGTTTGTGACTCATTAGAAACACAAACAGACACTTAGAAAGCTTTAAAATTAAAAACAAACATATATATATATATATATATTATTATATTTTATAGAAAACTACATTGTATGCATAGTTGGACAATTTTGAAAGATCACGTTTTTGAACTTAAAAGCCACATTGTATACATGGTTGGACAATTTTGAAAGATCACGTTTTGAACTTAAAAGCATATAGGATAAGATTATTTTCTCAAGCAATAAAGAGATGAAAAAATTAGGCTTAAAGTTGGCTCTTGGGTGACTGTAAACAACATAAAGAATTTCACTCTTGTCTTATATATATATATAAAGCTAAATCATGTGGAAAAAGTCGTGTTGATCAAGACTCATTGCACAATGGATTGTAGCAATGTAATGACAAAGTTGTCCTTTCCATAGAGAGGTGCAAAGACTATAGGGGGAGGGTGGGGTTGTTTCTTCATTGGGATGCATTTGGCATTAAAGAAATGGTTTGGGAGAAAATGGTCATTGTAAATTTTGGTAGGGCAAGGTGGGGCTGCAGACACAGACACCTAATGCTAGGCTGGCATGCCTTGCCATAAAGGGGTGTAAACATTGTAGGGGGATGGTGGGGTTGTCTTTTCATTGGGATGCATTTGGCATTAAAGAAATGGTTTTGGAGAAGACGGTCTGTGTAAATTTTGGTGGGGCAAGGTAGGGCTACATGCCCCAAGCTGTAGACACTTGGCACTAGGTTTCCATGCCCTACAACAAAGAGTTCCAAAGGTTGCAGGGGGTGGGGTTGTGCCCCAGGCTGCAGACACTTGGTGCTAAGCTGTTATGCCTTGGTTTCTAAGGCCAAACATGCACGCTTGGCTGCAGACCTAGGCGAGTAGGTATGCAGAACAGCATGCCTAGGGTCTAAAGGCTTGCTTGGTCATTGCAGCAAGACCCAATAGTGTTGGGTCTTGCATACACCAGGACCTAAAAACATTCGGTCTTACTAGACTTATTAGAGTTGGGTCCTTCCCCCAGCAGGACCTAAGACTTTAATATTTTTTTCTATTTCATACGATAAAAAGTATATAAATAGATGAATTGTTTTTTATATTGTACAAAAATTAGGTGGTGATATTTTATTTTTTTCATTTGAAGTTGGGTTGAATTTTCTTATTAAAGCATGTTTGTTTTTGTCTTTCAAAAATGCTTTTTAAAGATAATAATACAATTTTTTTTTTCTCTTTTATTCAAATTAAGATTTTTATTTTTTTTCCTCTTGATTTTTTTTTCAAAATAAAAGCATTACGAAAAATTATGATTCTAATATTGTCAAATTAAAGTTGATGGAGTTCTAAATAAATTTTTTATTTACATAATTTACTTTATATATTCGTATTATATAAGAGAAATTTTTAACAATAAAATCCGTTAAAAAAATCATAAGTACTATAATATAATATTATTTGGACCCAACGTTGCTAGGTCGTTTTGCCAAAACATGACCCAAATGATGCCGGTCCTATTGCTAGCAAGACCCAACATTGCTGGGTTCTTTTGCTAAGCATGACCCAATGATGTTGGGCCCAGATGGGCACCCAACTGCTAGGTCATTCTACCAAGCATGACCCAATGATGATGGGTCCTTGACATCAGCGTTGGGCTTAGATGGATACTCAACTGTTGGATCCTTCTGATAAGACCCAAGTTTTTTGGGCCCGACATTGCCGCTAGATCCAATAATAATGGGTTTAGGTGCCAATACGCCCTAGCAACAGTGGGCCTAACTGAAGAAAAACCCACTGAAGATAGGCCTTGCCTCCACCAGGACTTAGCAGTAGTGAGTCCAAAGCAACGAACAAGACCCAATAGCGGTGGGCATAAATGTGTACCCAGTTGCTGGGTCATTCTGCCAAGTATGATCTAATGATGTCGGGTTCTTCTGTCAAGCATCCCTAATGATGTTGGGCCTATTACGAGTAATGCTGGGCCCAAATTGATACCCAGTTGTTGGGTCCTTTTGACAAGCATGACCCAATGATCTTGGGTCCAAATGGATACTCGGCTATTGGGTCATTTTGCCAAGACTCGAGTTTATTGGATGTGGCATTGCCGCCAGACTCAATGATAATGGGTCTGGATGCCCAACATGTCCCAACAACTTTGGGCCCAAATGAAACAGGATCCATTGAAGTTGGGCCCTGCCTCCACTAGGACCCAAAAACTGTGGGCCTAGAGTAGTGAACAGGAAGCAGCAGTGGGCCTAGAGCTGCGAGCAGGACCCAACAACGATGGGCCCAGAGCTGCGAGCAGGACCCACTAAAGTTGGGCCATGCTGCCATCAGGACCCACTTGCCTGGTTTACCTTGAACTCGGGCGACCCGGTAAAAACCTAGTAGAGTCCTTTTTTTTCAATTTTTTTTCTCCTACCTAGAGACCCATTTTTTTTTTATATATTTTTCAGTTGATTACTAACTTATTTCAAAGTTCACTATATAAATACTAGAAGAATATTTTATTTTTTCAATATGGGATTTGAAGCCCTTGTATATATGCTCTATGCTCACAAGAAAAATGTTATGTTTTTTCAATGTAGGATAAAAAAACCTTTTGATGTAATCTTTTAAACTTAATTGCTTACAACATGTATAATCTATATTCACATTGATTATTTCTTAATTTTTCATATAATATATTAAAACCTTAAAATATATTTTTTTCTAATTTTTCTTGTTTGATCTAAGTCAACCCGTGTAACCCAGGACCCAACCCTTTGGCCGGGTCAACCCTAAGTCTGGTTTGATAACCATGGTTGTCATGAAAATATATTTTTTGATTTGTTATATTTTTTGAACTATCAAAATACGTTGAAAAAATAAAAATAAATAATTTTTTTAATAAAAAATAAAAATATTGCTAGTTTGTGTGTTATGCCCTTGATAATGTTCTCCCGCAGCAACGGAAACATAATTCAAAGAGAAAGTTCAATCACATGTTTCACTGCCAATGTGTCAGCTGCAGAATCTCTTCTTGGTTTAGAAGTAAAGAAAGCAGAAAAATGGAACTTTAATTTTCATTTCCTCTGGTACCCTTTGCTTCTATTTCACTTTTCACAAGCTCATCCAAGCATTAATGCTGTCTAGCCATGGTCCTCGTGAACAACTTCTTGCTTTTAAATCAAATCAAACCCACCCTTGAGGCACCTTCAGAAAAAAAACATCACATTTGAATTCGAATTTCAAAAAAAAAAAAAAAACAAAGGCCAAACAGTGAGTGTGATGTCTCCCAAGCTGGCGTTTCTTTTTCTTTTATGTTTTTTTCTTTTCTTTACTTTTCTCACGAACTCCAATTCTGACGTATTTTAAAACGCAGCCTCAAAGTGACCATTTAAAAAGCCTTTTCTTTTATTTCCATTACCGTTGATGAAAACTGAAACTGGGCAGTCTAATATTGTTCATCCATTTACACAAAAGAAGTAGGCTTTTAATTGTCCTGGAATTATGTTCTCTTCATCGTAACTTTGTGAAAAATTCTGCTTTGCCTAACGTGGAATGTTTTGTTTTTGGATTTCCAAGTGTATCCAAAGATCAAGGTGAGGAAACAGGAAGAAGATGAGGAATCCTCCCCCCCAAATGGTCATGTATCTACGCCTTCTTTAAGGGTTAAAAGTGAATCTCCATCTGTGGAAGGTTATGGTCCCCACGCTTCAGGTATTAGCTACTCGCTAGATAGTATAACTAAATGAAATATCATTGGTAGGTTGCAGCCTTGGAGAGTTAATTTAATTCAAAACTACCTGAACTTCTTGCAGAAGAAGAAAATCAAAGTGATTCTTCACCTTCAATGGCAAGATTTGCAAAGCCTTATTTCGTCAGAAACTTGAAAGCACAGCCATTTTCTGCATCCAAAGGTTCACTCTCCCTTGCATTATTTAAGACATGGTGCTGTTCTGCCGGTGTTTGATGCAGAAACATTGTTGCCATGAGTACTGACAGAATACTACTTGCAGGCAAATTGAAGGACAACAGACGTATTGGAGAGAACAGAAAACTTAGTCTCGGAGCCAAATCAGCATTGCGTCCTCGAGCAGTCTTGTCTAGTCCTGGTATCTTGTTTACATCATTCCTCTAAATTGAAATATTTCTCGCTATTGAAGGTGTACCTAGTTTTTCAACTGCGGATTGCTAGTTTTTTACATGGATTTGCTTGCAGACAATGACGGATAATTGGGAAGAGAAACAAATGGAAGAATGAAAGAAACCTTGACTTTGAAAAGTTGTAATTCTGAGCCGACGAAGCCTGCTGAAACCAAGGTTATTGCAAATCAGGGTAAATCAGAGAGTCCTCTGAACATAAGAAAGTGCTTCAAGGTGGGTCCATGTGCATCCAGTAACACAGGTGCTCTTAAGAAAAAGGGACTCTCAAAGATCAGCAGTCCGGTCTAGAACACGAAATCAAGCTTCATTGAGATTTAAATACTTTGTCATTACTGCTGCGTTGCTTGTTTATACTTTTATCAAGTCACTTGGCTTCGGAAAGCTTTATTTTTTTCTGGGTGCCAAATGATATGTTAACTTACTTTATCAGCGACGGTTCTCTATTCAATTGATTTATGTTGAGATTTATTCGTAGTTAATATGCATCTCAAGGAGCATTAAATCATGATTCACGAGAGATGGTATCCCAAAAAATCCAAGTAATCTAGAAATAGAATTTTAGGATTGGATACTTAGTTAATCAATTGGTTCTAGTAATTTCATCCATTTTTCCTATCGAAGGTAGTTGATGGCTTATACTTGGTACTTAGTGTGCCAAGATGACTTGTGGCTAGTACTTACAAAAAATCTTTTTTAGTGGAGGTGGGGACTCTCCAATACTTAAATAAGTATCTTTTTAGAGAGATAAAATACAATAATATTCTAGAAAGAGATGTTATAAAAATACATGTGCGGTAGAGAATAAAGATTGTGAACATTTATTCTGAAGGTCTCATGGTGTATTTATAGCATATAAGTTATGTCCTTTATGGAGAAAAAAGGGGTTAAAGTGTAACTTCATCTTTTGTGATATATTTTGAGTTGTATTATGAGTTTATATTCCACTCATTTTATCCAGCTAAAGGATTGAGAAATGACTGCCCATGAAAGACTTTAATACACCTAATGGTCTTGGTGGAGTATAAAGTTGTATAACTAAGCCTATTTGTTGAGAAATAATTCATCTATGATTTTATATATAAATTTATAGAATTGATGGTGTTAAACCCAATCATCTCTTGAATCTATCAAGCACTAAACCCAATGTGTTTAGGCTAGGCACACTGCCAAGCCCATCACAACTTGGTCTGGCCAATATCAGGCCCAACGTGGGGGCTTGGCGCACTGCCAAGCCCAATCATGGCTGGGTCTGGTGAGTGCCAGACCTAGTGCCATATCAAACCCATTTATGGCTGGATCCGACTAGTGTCAAACCCAATGCTCTGGGCTTGGTGCACTACCAAGCCCATCTATGGCTAGGTCTAACCAGCGTCGAACCCAATGCCTGAGGCTAAGCCCCTAACAGCTGGGGTTTGGCGTGCTGTCAAGTCTATCTATGTTCCTGGGATTGGCGCGCTACCAAGCCCAGTTGCAGCTGGGTCTAACTAGTACCAGACCCTATGTGCTTTCACTGAGGCATTTTTGTCTTCCGAATAACTTATACCCATAAGTTTTTCTTGATTCGACATTTTTTTGGTAAAGATATATTAATGAAATCTTAGTTCATCATTAGACATTTAGTCTTTGAGATAAAATATTATGCAAAGACTTTAATTAACTCAGTTTGGGTAGAGAGATGAGTTTTGCTCTTATAAAAAGGGAGTGTAAGTCAGAAAAAAATGAAAAATATGCTTTTAGACTAAAAGATATTCTTTTAGATGTAAAATGCCAAGAAGATGCACTTAAAAAAAATTCTAAGAGATTTGGATACCATGCCCATCATTTATACAAATTCCTAAGTGGTTGTGTGGAACCTGAAAAGGGTGAACCTATACTTAGAAGTTTCTAAGTGATTATAGGTTGTCTAGAGAGTGGGAGCCTGTAGCTTTTCTAGCATTGTCATAGAGCCTAAGAGCCCTTTACTAAAGAGTGGTCATCATAATCATTAATTTTAAATTTTTTTTTTATTTTTTTACAGGGCATGAGAACTCTCTTACCGAAGAGTGGTGATTAGATGATATTGCTATCTATACTAGGGAGATCAAGTTTATCCCTTAAAGAGTGGTGTATATAGCATTAAGGATATCACATTCATCCCTTGGAGATTGGTGCATATAGTACCAAGAAGATTATGTCTATCATGTAAACCTCCAGTCAAAATAGATAAATCTGGGTTAAATAGGGTAGCTATTAATTGAAAAATAATAAATTAGGGAGAAAATCTTATGAGTTGGGGTGAACATTTCCAAAAGATTAATTTAAAATTCAGAGAAGCTAAAGTAATAAAATAGTATGTGAAATATTAGTTAATGATAAATCATGAAAACTCCCTGACCAGGTAAAAGTAATAATTTGAAGGATAAAATTTTGTAAATTAGGTGATATTATGTGTAAAATAGAAGGAAATGTCAAATAAATCAATGTATGACCCTTTGCATGAGAAACACTGAATTTCAATATAATCCTTATGCACAATCACGTTATTGGGACTGAAAGTAGTAAGAAACTCAGAGAAATATTTTATGATAATTATAAATAGGAATCTCAAAAGAATTATTGTCAACCTATTAAGAGTTTGGAGTTAGTGTCTTCATAAAAGCTATAAGTATGCATGATATCTTTTAATTGGAACTAGTCTCGATCTATTTGAAGTTTTATAACTCCATATATGATAAAAACACTGAGGAATGGTCCAGACCAACATAGTATTGGACCATAGCTGACATAAAAGGAATTAATCCTTTGATGTGCACACACTGGATTTATTTGGAGGAAAATGCTAAACCCTTTAGAGAAATGCAACGAAGGTTTAATCCTAATATGAAAAAAGTAGTGAAAAATAAAGTCATTAAGCTTCTAGATAATGGAATAATTTATCCTATTTTTGATAGCAAATAGGTAAGTCCTACCCAAGTTGTACCCAAGAAGTCTGGAGTTACTGTGATAACAAATGAGAAAAATGAGTTAATTCCAACTAGAACTATTATTGGTTGGCGCATGTGCATTGACTATAGAAAACTTAATTCAATGATTAGAAATGATCATTTTCCTTTACCTTTCATGGATCAAATCCTAAAAAGAGTTGCAGGTCATGAATTTTATTGTTTCCTAGATGGCTATTCAGGTTATAATTAAATTTAAATTGTATTGAAAGATTAAGAGAAGACTACTTTCACATGTCCATTTGGTACTTTTGCATATCAAATGATGCCTTTTGGATTATGTAATGCACCAACCACGTTTCAAAGATGTATGCTTAGCATATTTAGTGATATGGTTGAACGTTTTCTTGAAATTTTTATGGATGATTTTTCTGTTTTTAGCAATTCATTTGATGATTGTTTGACTAACTTAGAAAAGGTTTTAAGCAGGTGTGAAGAGAAGAATCTTGTACTGAATTGGGAAAAATATCACTTTATGGTAACAAACAGCATTGTACTTGGTCACATTGTTTCATCGAAAGGAATTGAGGTTGACAAATCTAAAATCGAGTTAATTGCTAACTTGTTAACACCAAAATCTATTAAAGATGTTATATCATTCTTAGGACATGCTGGTTTTTACAGAATGCTCATTAAAGATTTTAGTGTAATATCTAAACCATTGTGTAACGTTCTAACAAAAGAAAATGTTTTTGAATGGACTGAACAATGTAAAAAAGCCTTTATTAAACTTAAAAGCTTGCTTACTTCTGCTCCTGTCATTCAACCTCCTTATTGGTCACTACCTTTTGAAATAATATGTGATGCTAGTGATTATGTTGTGGGTGCTGTCTTGGGATAAAGAAAAGATAAGAAACCTTATGTGATTTACTATGCAAGTAAAACTTTAAATAGTGCTCAAATGAATTACACTACCACTGAAAAAGAATTACTTGCAGTAGTATTTGCTTGTGACAAGTTCAGATCTTATCTTGTTGGCTCACCTGTTGTCATTTTTTGTGATCATGGAGCATTGAAATATCTTCTCTCTAAGAAAGATTCTAAGGCTAAATTGGTGCGGTGGATTTTGTTACTTTAAGAATTTGATATCACAATCAAAGACAAGAAAGGCACCGAAAATGTTGTTGCAGATCATTTATCAAGATTGACAACCAATTCAAGATCTAATATCACATCAATCAATGACTACTTTCCTGATGAATCTTTATTTTCTGTCTCTACAATGCCCTGGTTTGCTAATATTGTTAATTTTCTTGTTTCAAGATAATTGTCAGCTCATTGGAGTACCCAAGACAAAAGAAAGTTCTTGAATGTATTGAAGAACTTTTATTGGGATGACCTTATTTATTTAAATATTGTCCTGATCAAATGTTTTGAAGATGCATTCCTAACAATGAGGTAAGTAGTGTAATTAAATTTTATCATTGTGAAGCATGTGGGGGTCGTTTCTCATCAAGAAAGACAACTGTATAAGAAAAGTAGTCATTGATTAGTGTGATATCAGATCTTGAATCGTAGTCATTTCTCATCAATCTTACAAAGTGGATTTTACTGGCCCACCATATTCAAGGATTCACATACATTCTGCAAGACTTGTGAAAATTGTTAAAAGTTGGGATCTATTTCAAAACGTCACATGATGCCTTTAAATCCTATTCTTGTTTAAGATCTTTGACTGTTGGGGTATAGATTTTATGGGTCCATTTCCTCCATCATTTGGTTTCTTTTTTTGATCAAATGTAAGAATATATTAAGATCAAAAGTAACCATGCCACGAAAGTAGCAAACACAAATTATATACAGATAGGATGGCAGTAGATACCCTAAACCAAAAAACAGGAGCAAGCTCCTTAGGTAATTAATCAACCCCAAAGTCAACAATAGCCTCACAAAGTACTATCAAGAAAACCAATATTGCTCACTTCCAGCCAAGAGCACGACAACACGACAATAATCATCAAGTAGAGAAACATGTGGAAACCATGCAGGCCATGAAGAGACCAAACTATATAGCTAGAGACCAAACCGAGCCATGCGGACCCACAAGCCATCTTCCACCAAGCTTAGAATAACTTCAACCTAACATAGCCAAAACAACTGAGAGCAGAAGACAACAACTCATGCACACACATTCAACCAGTTCAGCAAAGCGACAACGTAGACACCATACAGCCCCTGCAAATGGTTGCTCCTCCATACAAGGATGTTGTCTCTGCTATGCAGGGGCAGAAGTAAGCCAGCTACCAGCCATGCAAACAGGATAAAGGATCTACAGGCACCCATGCAGAGACAATAGAAACTCAGCCAGAATAATACAACACTACCCGCCAAGAACAGTAGTTACCAGCCTTCCATGCATAGACAAATCATTCAGAACGGACAGACTGTTAGGCTCATCATGCAAGGATGAAGAAGCCATCCATGCAGAGACAACTACCAGCCATTCATGCAAGGCCATGTTATATGGAGAGAAAGCCAATCACTAGAGACAGGTGTCTGGAGAACAAACAAATAATAAGTACACCAATGTCAACAATAGTGGCCCGCATACTGTAGCACCACCCAAAACAGAACACATGTAAGTTTATGTATATTCTGTACTTCAGCACACCAAAACCCAATGGCCAATCAGAAGTGCACCCAACCATCCATTATAAATGAACTACATTAGTGCATTTTACGTGAAACACATACATGCACATGCAGAAATAACAGGGACCCGAAGCCAAACTGCAACAAGCTAAAGACCCCATTCTCCCATCAAAGATTTTCCTCTAAAGGCATCAAAGATCTAGTGAGAAGAGAGTGGAACCACGACATCTTGACATCTCCTTCTTACAAGGAATCACCAAGCAACATTGATGAGAGAATGATTTTTCTCATGAAAATAGAGAACAATGAAGAAGAGGATTTGAAATTTCCAAAAAACTTGTGCAGGCAGGGTGCTCTTCCCCTCAAAAATTTGTTTATTCCTTTCTTCCCATATCAAATAAACCATCATGCTGAAAGAAACTCTACGTATTCTAGATTCCAGATTGTTCTTCCCAAAGATGAGAGCTGAAACCATCCAACCAAGATGCTCACCCAACAACCACTTGGAGGTGGTCTTTTTCTTGAAAATGAAACATAATATAAAACAAGATTTGGAATCTCCTAAAAATGATATCAACTCCTCTGGCCTTTGTATCAAAAACCCATTTATTTCTTTCTTCCAAGATAAGATAAACCGTGATGGCCAAGGAGACTCTTCTCATCTGAAACTCCATGTTGAATCTCTTAGAGTGTATCCCACGAAGTGCATTGTTTAAGTTCGACATCCTCCTGCCAATTCTAAGCCAAGACTTTATCTTACCCCACAAGCAGTCCGTCTAGTTACAAGCAAAAAACAAATGGCCATGGGTTTCTTCCTCACACCGACATAAAACACAAGTGGGGCCATCATTTGGTTTCTTGTACATATTAGTGGTAGTAGATTATGTTTCAAAATGAATAGAGGCAATTCCAAGTTGAAACAATGATTACAAAACAGTGATAAAGTTTTTGAAAGAAAACATTTTAAGTCGATTTGGAATCCCTCGAGCCATGATAAGTGATGGTGGAACATATTTCTGTAACAAGCCATTTAAGTCTTTAATGAAGAAATATGAAATCACACATAAAGTTGCCACCTCTTATCACCCTCAGACGAGTGGACAGGTAAAACTTGCTAATAGAAAAATCAAACAGATCTTGAAGAAAATAGTGAACCCTAATCGAAAAGATTGGTCTTTAAGACTTAATGATGCACTTTGGCTTATCGAACTGCTTATAAAACATCATTAGGTATGTCACCTTACAGACTAGTATATAATACCAAGAAAAATATTCAATGTTGGTCAAAAAATCTTGCTTTATAATTCTCAACTCCATTTATTTCCTGGAAAACTAAGATGAAGATGGAGCGGTCCTTTTATTGTGAAACATGTGTATCCATATGAATCCTGTGATATCGAGAATCTAAATAATGACAATGTTTTCAAGGTAAATGGACATCGTTCAAAAGTTTACTTTGATAATTTTTCAGTTGAACATGACTCTATTGAATTGGGAGATCCTGTATATAAAGATTGATTCTTTTTTCTTACATTGTTTTTATGTTTCTTTTTGGTGTGACTTTTGTTTTGCTAGTCTCTCTCACCCCGGTCAAATGGCGGATAACGGTACTCCGTGACTCTTAAGTCGGTTATTTCAGTTTCCCATGATAACTGATATCTGTGTATATATTTGTGAAATTCTTTTCTCTTTCCCCTTTCTTTGAATCTCTCCTCCAATTTTCATTTGAAAATGGACACCACTTTTGAAAAATTGAAAAGGTATTTTCCCACTCTGCCTCAAAATGCGATTGCTAAAATATATCGTGCTAGGTGTAAAAGATTGGGGTTCTTAATGAATCATGGGATTCTTGAAGATATTCGTTGATTGATTGAAGTAAAGGTCCGATTATCAGGTGAGTCCTCCAATTCTTTCATTTCATACATGCCTGGAATAGGTAAAAGCACTTTTTGCGAAGAAACATCATGCAAAACGACTGAAAGTCTCTTACAGATGTGCTAGATGGACTTATAATGCGACATGTCATTCTTTAGGAATGGTATCTATAAACCGTGAAGGTAAAATACAATTCATTAATGATGACATGAGTAAAGGGTTTTTAGATAATCTTCTATTGACTCTTAAGACACACCCTAGTGGAGATGTGCATCATGCAATTCATGTTTTATAACCACAATTCCATAAAGAACATGTTAGACATAGTCTTGGAAATCTGACTAAAAAAGACCCTGTTTGTCAATTTTTAAGAAAACTGGATGTGAAACCTATCCCCGACCTATATAAGGCGTTTAAGCCGTTCTTGGATGTAAAACCAAGGGAAGATGTGAGCCACAATCACAACTACCTGTACATATACATGCTTTTTCAAAATAAGTAAATAAATAAAGAGAGAGAGAGGGGGAGAGAGTGAGTGATATTCCAACTAGCCTACATATAGGTGGTATGATTGTCTTTTCAATTTCTCATCTATAAAATCTTATCTTCCTTCCTTTCATTTCTACTCAACCTATACATTCAACAAATATAGAAGTGTGTAGAAATGGCAGGTTCCTCAAGTTATCACATAAAAAATATTTATGTTTTCGGTGGATCCAATCTTAGGAAGGAAATAGAGTTTTTAGAATTAGCAAATCATGTTAGTCAGGTACTAGCTGAGAAAAAGATTCATTTAGTGTATGGGGGAGGCAGCCTTGGGTTAATGGGGAGTGTTAATAGCTGCATTTTTAGAAGGTAATCAAGTTTTGGGGGTTGTCCCCAAAGCTTTAGCACAAGGGGACATCATTGGAAAAATAATTGGAGACGAATTACAGGTCTCCACAATGTCTAATCGAATGAATACAATAATTAAACACGTTGATGCTTTCATTGCCTTACCAAGTGGTTTGGGCACATTGGAAGAGATCTTTCATATTTTCTCTTGGACCCAACTACATATTCACCATAAACCCATAGGTCTGTTAAATGTTAATGATTTTTATGATAAGTTATTGTCTTTTCTTGATCATGCTGTGGAACAAGAATTTCTACCATCTTCAGCACTACAAATCTTAATCTCTACTACTACTGCTAAACAATTGATTGACCAACTATAATCTTTCATCCTTGTAATTGATCCCTCTATGAGTCGCATAAATTGGTCAACTAAGAAAAGTTGTAAAAATCTTGGATTGGATTTGAGTCTTCGTTTGTAAAAACTTTGTGTTTTTTGGTTTTATTATTATGTTTTGTTGTTTCTTATATTTGTTTAAGGGTGTTTCAGGTTTGTCAATGTTCGCTATTTTAGTTGATGTCTTCTATACTCTATCTTTCTACCTTAAGACATTGAGGACAATGTCTCATTTTGGTTGGGGGGGGAAGGGTAGTAGTTGATATTTAAAAAAAAAACTAATTGTGTGATGCGAACCTCATGATTAAGTTGTCATGCAACCTATAATCAAGATTGAGATTTGATCCCAGAAAGCCGAAATAGGTCTGATAGGAGTGTGACACAATCGGAACCTATCCCAAGGCACCAACACTATTGGAATGAGTAAAATGACGCCACGAAGCCAGTTAATCTTTGATAAGTCAGATTTAGTTCGTTCAAGAACTGAAGAATGCAAGAATCACTCTCATACGTTAAAACTAAAAAATTCAGAATAATAATCATCAAAGCTGCTGAAATTTTGGCTTACATGAGTTTAAATAGTTCTTGAAAAATTAACCCTAATGGACCCCTTATGTGGACTTATATAAGGTCTACTCAAAACTGGCCCAAAACCCTAAAGTGAAAAGCCCATAACTTAATCCAAACAAGCATTGGATCCTAGTTGAAAACAAAGTATAAATTAAGCCAAAACAAGCCTTGGGTTGTAGCTATCAAAATAAAAATAAAGCCTCTAATATTAAATCTTTGTTCTGCCATGAGAAGAAGAGAATGAAGTAAAATATTACAAAACTGATTCAAGGCTTATTTATAGCCTTCCATGTAGCCCCTTAATCGTAGAAACAAAAGGAAAAGGCAGCCACCCATGTTGTTTCCAAGTTGTAGTAAGATTCTTTTGTTTCCTTTGTTGTCCTCACTTCATGGCCTAAATAAGGTTTTATTAGATCCCTCTCGCACATGGATAAGATGTACTAGGATCTTCTCTTGATACTCCAATGGACCTTTCAATTCTGACTTGGTGGAAACCTTCAAAACCAATGCATTCAATGCCTCTTTCAATGTCTTTGTCTTGGACCGAGTTATTGGACCATTTGGAATATGTAATGGGTTCTTGCTAGTGTTCCTAGGCTGGTCCACATCATCCCCTCTATCCTCGAAAGGATTCAACCTCGAATCAAAATCTGTGTCAAATAACGTAAGATCAGCAACATTAAAAGTAGCACTAACACTATACTCACTTGGAAGGTCAATTTTGTATGCATTGTAATTGATTCTCTATAAAACCTGAAATGGACCGTCACCACAAGGCTGTAATTTTGATTTCCTTTGGTTAGGAAATCGTTTCTTACGCATGTGCACCCAAACCCAATCACCGAGTTGGAAAACAACCAGTTTACGTCCCTTTAGAAGCGTAAATTCTGTTCTTTTTCTCTATTTGCTGTCAAACTCCTTCATGGAGTTCTTTCACCATCTTTGCCTTCTTTTCACCATCTAAACTTACCATTTCTTTAAAAGGTAAAGGAATTAAGTCCATAGGAGTTAGTGGATTAAAACCATAAACAATTTCAAAAGGAGAAAAACCAGTGATCGAATGCACAGTTCTATTATAAGCAAACTCAACAATAGGCAAACATTCTTCCCAACTTTTCAAATTCTTTTGAATTACAACACATAAAAGTTGGGATAATGTTCTTCTATTCACTACCTTAGTTTGTCCATCTGTTTGAGGATGACATGTTGTCGAAAATAAGAGTTTAGCTCCCAACTTTCCCCATAAGGTCTTCCAAAAGTAGCTACGGAACTTAACATCACAATTTGACACTATACTCTTAGGAATGCCATGCAAACGTACAATATCCCTAAAGAACAAGTCTGTGATATGAGGTGCATCATCTATTTTATGGCATGTAATGAAATGTGTCATTTTAGAAAACCTATCAACCACAACAAAAATAGAGTCTCTACCTTTCATTAACCTAGGTAAACCTAAAACAAAGTCCATAGAGCCAAGGTTCAGTAGGCACGGGTAATGGTGTATATAATACATGCGGTTGTATTCTAGATTTTGCCTTTCTATAAGGAATGCACTGTTCACAAATTCGTTGCACATCTTTTTTCATCTTTAGCCAATAGAAATGCTCATGCAATACATCCAAGGTTTTCGCAACCCCAAAGTGACCTATTAAACCACCCTTATGTGCTTCACGAACAAGCAATTCATACAAAGAAGTAGCAGGAACACACAATCTATTCTCTTTGAACAAATAACCATCCATCAAATAAAACTTACCAAAAGTCGAATGTCCATATGCATTATAAATCTCGGCAAAGTCAGAATCATTATCATACAATTCCTTCACATATTAAAAACCCAATAATCTAGTATTCATGGTGTGTAAAAGAACATATTTGTGCGAAAGTGCATCAGCTACGATGTTCTCTTTGCCTTGCTTATACTTGATTACATAAGGAAAAGTTTCAATGAATTCAACCCATTTTGTATGCTTCCTTTTTAACTTACCTTGTCCTTTCAGATGTTTCAAGGACTCATGATTCGAATGGATTACTGTTGCGATGTCGCGGTTGCACAAATTATTCACCCTAGCTTCAAACATAACACACAAGATAGTATAGAGCAAGCAAGGAATCGATCCCACGAGGAAGGTTCAAGTCAGATTTTTATGCTAGATGATATGTAATTTGGGGGGGGGGGGTTGGACGTTATCTAGGCTAAAGCAAAAGAAAACAAAAAACTATCAAAAAAATTTAATAAAATCAGAAAAATATCAAGAGAACAAACCTTGATCGCAAGCACACATCCACCTATAAAAATCAAAACTAATCATGGAAACGAAACATCAATTTATATTTTGAATAGTTATCTCTTCTTAACATTGGTTAGTTAATGGATCCGCCGTATAACAAACCCTAACCATCAAACAACCACAGTGTCTGCACTAGTAATTTAATTCAATGGCAGCCTTAAGAACTAGATAAGTTTATTAATCAAGAAAACATAAATGTCCGCAGTTTATGTTCTCTTTGATTGAATGTTCTCCCTAAGATTAATAATGTAGATCTGCTACAATTGTTAAACTCAGTTGCTTCACAAGTTCATATACCACAACTCCGGTTTTGATATCAAACTTAGCAATAAATTGTCTACAATAATAACTTAGAGTCCACTCTAGCAATTAAAATAAACAATCATAGGAAAAATAAGCATAGGAGAACAAACATATTCATCATATAAACTGAAAAGAAAAGGTAAAATAGATCTCACAGTTCTTGAAATCTGGAGGTTTCTGTGTCCTTGCAACCAAGAAAATGAGTTTAGCCTTGCATGTTTGTTGAACAACTAATCAAAAATATGGAAGAATGCATGATTTAGGGTTTCTTAGAGTAGGGGGCGTTTTTATCCTCTTGGGTGGCTAGATGGCTCCCTTCTATTCCCTCATTCTTTTTATATGCTAGGAAACCCTAATCTATATTTTACAAAACAGTCCTCCTTTAAGTAGACAGTTTATATTTAAGTAGTTCAATAACTATTTTCCTAAAAAAGAAGAAATAGATTTGCATGAAATCTTCAAGCTTTGACTTAGAGGAGCTAAATTGCTGAAATAAAAACTAGGATGTCGATTTAGATGTTTTGGAATGTAATTTGGACTCATTTCTTCACGAAACTTGTTTGCTGGCAGAATTCAGTTGTCATCTTTGAAAACTCAAATTTAAGATTAGCATACAATTTCTCACTACGCAACACACTAAGTACATTACGCAAATGATCAAGATGCTCAGTTAAGTTCTTGCTATATATCAAAATGTTATCAAAATACATAACCACAAACTTACCTATGAATGCACGCAACCCATGATTCATTAAACGCATAAACGTACTAGGTGCATTTGTAAGTTCAAATGACATTACTAACCATTCATACAAACCATGCTTAGTCTTAAATGTTGTTTTCCACTCATCACCTTCTTTCATCCTAATTTGATGGTATCCACTTTTCAAGTCAATTTTAGAGAAAATACAGGATCCATGTAACTCATCTAACATGTCATCAAGCCTAGGAATGAGATGTCTATACTTTATCATTATGTTGTTGATGGCCCAAGAATCAACACACATCCTCCATGTTCCATCCTTCTTTGGCACAAGTAACACGGGTATAGCACACGGGCTCATACTCTCACGAATGTAGCCCTTTTCCATCAGCTTATCAACTTGCCTTTGAAGATCTTTCATCTCCTTGGGATTGCTTCTATAGGCTGGTTAGTTAAGAATTGAAGCTTCGGGTACAAAATCAATCTGATGCTCTATCCCCCTTAATGGTGGTAATCTGCTAGGAGTATCATTGGAGAACACATCATCAAACTCCTGTAACAAAAAAATTGCAACACTAGGCACAATATGATCAAGATCATTAGTATTAAAGTAAGCCTTTTTGTACACAAGTAAAATCACTGGCTTGTTAGTGAAAAATGCAGATCTGACCTCACCCTCTCTAGTATAAAAATTGGGTTGTTTCTTTAGTTTTTTCACATAATTCTCATCACCCTTGCTGACTTTCTTCACTCCTCTTGTCTTACCTCCACTTTTGACCAGATTTGGGTGTTTTTGAGTTGTGGTTGAATGGTTTGATTTGTTTAGAGTGTTGGCCAAATATTTGCTTGTGTTTGGATGGGTGGCCGAATGGGTTGTAGTGGTTTGGGTTCTAGTTGAATCTGATGGTTTTCTCTCCCTTTGTTCCTCACCTTTATTTTCTCTCCCCATCGCCTCATGCTCATTTTTTAGCTTTATTTGATCATCATACACCTATTTGGGCATAAAAGGTACAAGAGTGATGGTTTTATCATCTTTTACAATGGTATACCTATTTTTAACCCCATCTTGAATTGCGTTCCTATCATATTGCCATGGTCTCCCTAACAAGATGTGACTTGCTTGCATTGGTACCACGTCACATAGAACTTCATCAATATATTTCCCAATCAAAAATGGAACCATAACCTATTTAGTCACTTTCACTTCACCATTATCATTTAGCCATTGCAATCTATATGATTTAGCATGCTTAACAGTACACAAATTTAGTTTACTAATAAGGGTGGCATTACAAACATTAACACAGCTTCCACTATCTATAATTAAACCACACACCTTGCTTTGTACATAACAACGCGTATGGAAGATGTTATCCCTTTGTTCATTAGTTTCATCTTCCTTGACCTGAACCTGAAGTGTTTGCCTTATTGATTAGTACTTAAAAGTGCATATTTATCAAGATTTTATATCATTATTTTGCACTTAAAGTATCAATAACTCCTTAACTAAAGCATGTTTTATAATAACAAGTCTAATACTATAAAATGCCTTAATATATGGTAAATGTTCATCTTAAATGCAGGCCTATCATATAAATCAAAGGATTGATTGATGAGTTCAAGTATGCAAATTGAAAGGACAAAGAGAGGGCTAATCTTAGAAAAGAGATGTTAGTGCAGTCCAAATTGGAATACTGTTCGGTAATTGGGTCATATCTCGAGTTCTAGATGTCTAAATGACCTCAAATGTTTACATAGATTTGGTAAGACATAGGCCTACAACTTTCATGTTTCCATCAATATCTAAGAAGGCCGTTTACAAGTCCAAATTATAGCAACAACGGAGAAGTTCGAATCTGTCCTGCAGCCCGAACACTGTTTAGTGTTTGGCCTATATATGGAGTTTTAGAAGTCCAAATCACCTCCATTTTTTTTTCCTGGAAAGCTGAGTCAATTTCCTACAACTTTCATACTTTCAAGTGGACCCAGTTCTGATGCTAGCATTTTCGTTTTATTTAAACAAGAAGATAAGGATTTTCACAAAGTTAAAAGTTGGTCACCCACTCAACAATTAGTTATCAAATCAATAATTTCGAATTTTGGCCTATAAAAGGAGGCATTTGCCATGTATTTAGGAGCTTGGTTGTTCAGATCAAGTTCATGCTCTTTATTTCTCTTTATATAGTTTTTTTTGTAATTTTTAAGTTTTGCTTTCATTAATATCTTGTTTATGCTTTTCATTTCCTTTCCTTTCCTTAGTTAACTTGTATCTTATTTATGTTCTTGTTTTGTTTATTTATGTTTCTCTTTTTCATCATGTTTAGCTAAGTTTATTATGTCAAGGTGAAAAGGTAACACTAATGGTGTAAGAATAAGTATGGTGTAAACTCAACATGGACCTTAATGTTTAATATTAACATGTCTTATCTTTTTATCTTACTAATTCTTAATACCTTGCTTGTTAAATGGTTAATCTAGATTTGTGTTGTATAACACTTGGTACAACAAATGCTCGGCACTCTCATAGCCCAACCGTATGGTATTACCTACACTTGGGCTATGAAAAAAACTTGATTTGTTGTTAACATCATGAATTCCTGACAATATTTAAAAGTTTGGTGTTATGTAAATAAGATAATTAATATGATCATGTTAACAATTTATAATGAGCTATTAATGAGAAATCATCCGATTGGAACCTCCTTTGTGTGTGGTTTCCAATTGAATAATAAAAGTTAATACTATACTTGTTTGAAATACCATTAGTGGATCCTCTAACCTTGACATTTGTTGTTTGAAATACCATTAGTGGATCCTCTAACCTTGACATTTGTTTTTATCATTGTTTAATCCTTACATTAATCTTTCATCTCAAAGTTCTTATTAATTTCTTCATCTTCTTCTTTTATTATTACTACTACTACTACTACTACTGCTGCTACTATTACTAATGCTATTATTATTATTATTTACATTCTATTTATATTATATAATATATCTCTTTGATCTTTTCATAAACTTAGTATATAGGCTGGAAACCCGTAACTCGATCTTTTAGATCATTCTTAAGTATAACAACGCCACGCACTGAGTATTATTATTATTATTATTATTACTAGTACTATTACTATTATTGTTATTATTGTTGTTATTGTTGTTGATGTTGTCTTGTTATTTATAATTTATACAATTAACCTTTCTGTGGTTCGACCCCGGTCTTGCCGGGTTATTTATTACTTCGACACTTCTGCACTTGGGAGAAAACATCAATCTTTTGGTCGTGTCACTTATAACCAAGGACTCCTCAACCGGTAATGTTAACTTATCCCCATCACTATCCTCCAATGGTGGTATGCCTTCACAATCAAATCTGTCACTTTCAGATTCCACATCACCATTATCTCTAATCATCATGATTCTCTTGTTTGGACACTCTGAAGCATAATGTCAATGTCCCGGACACCTGAAATATTTAACATCACGAGTATGTTTAGGTTGAGTTTCAGATTTACCTTTGGCATCGGTAGGGACATCAAGTTTAGCCTTTGGTGGTTCAGTTCTAGAAGGAACAAAAGATTGGCCAAACAGTACCCTCTCTTTTTAGATTCGGTTTTTAAGACGATGACGAACCTGAATTAAACGCTGGCCGAGCATGACCCTTCCTAAGTTGTCTCTCCACCTTCGTCGCCATGTGAATCATGTCCTCTAGCTCCACATAGTGTTGTAGCTCAACCACACTAGCAATGTCTTGATTCAACCCATTAAGAAATCTAGCCATGGTGGCTTCTCTATCCTCAACAACATTAGCCCAAATCATTATTACCTCAATCTCTTTTTGATATTCATCTACTGTCTTATAACCTTGATTCAGACCTTGGAGCTTCAAATATAAATCTTTGTAATAGTAGTTTGGCACACATCGTCTCCTCATTAAGACTTTCATCTCCCCCCAAGTCTGAACGGGTCGCTCCCCATTCCTCCTCCTACTAATCACAATCTGATCCCACCAAATCAATGCATACTCCCTAAATTCAATTATCATCAATTTTCACCTTTTTTTGTTCAAAATAGTTATGGCAATAAAAAATCCAATCTACCTTTTTTCTCCCACTATAAATAAGCCTCGGGATTGTTTTTACCTTGAAAGTTAGGAATTTTCAGTTTAATGGTGTCCAAGTCCCCATCCATATCTTCATAAGTGCTCATGCCACGAAAATTCACATTCCTTCTAGCCTTGTTCGGTCTAGACCTGATTCCTTGGCTAGCTGATGCAAAATCATAGTCATATTCACCCCCATCTGCGTTTTCATCAACAAACTCTTCAAACTCAGATCTGACATTTCATGCGGCCATACGAACCGTATTTCCCCGGCAATCAGCCCCACTATTCTGTTGCTTTATCAAATTCACCTCATCTTTCAGATCCTTGTATGTCCTAGACAACAACTCAAATTGATGGCCTATGGAACGCAATTAGAAAGTTACGTCAGCGTTTTGTGACGCTGATTCGTTGTTTTTAGACATTTTTTGAATCTGTAAAATTTGGTTAGTAGCACAAAATATATCTTCACACCTCTCGTGTATCACAAAAAAAAATTAAGGCTTTTCACTCTAATAAGCTCACTACACCTTTTACCTCACAATTTGCTTTCTTCTGGTTCTTTAGGAACTGAAATCAACAAATCAAAGTCAGTAGCCTTCGCAGCGCACTCTAGATATAATTTTCAGACTCAAGAATCAGTAAATATACTGAAAATAAAGCAAAAAAAAACTACGATTATGATTTTGTGAGTAGCAATGCAAATTCATATGAATTGTGGATGAAATGAAGACACGAAATAAAACAGAAGCGAATGTTAGTGAAAACAATTACTTGACCCTAGATAACCCAAATATAGTAAAAACAAAAATATTTGGACAAAACTAAACAACAAAGATCATGTTTTGAAACTTGAGGCAAATCTAACCTATTACGTAATTTTTACGTAACAGAATAGATTCTCAGACTAAGCGGTCTCAAAATGACCTCAAATTCAATATTTAGTATTGCAATACTATGAAAACACCAAAAATCAATTCGTAGGTCGTTCTCTTATGTCTACGTACCCAAACCCCTTATATGATCAGTTTGCGGTAGAATTGAACCTCCGATTAAAACCTCTAGAAGCTGAAATCAAAATAAGCCCAAATTTAATATATGGTGCGATCTCATCCCAAGTACACAGCATATGAAGTTTCAATTGATTCTAAGCTCGTTTGCTTATGGTTAACTAATAGTAGTGTTTATGCAGTAGAATTGAACATCGAATTAAAACCTCAAGCAAACAATATCATAATAAGTCCAAATTTGACATAGGATGCGACCTCACCCCTAATATATTAAATATGAAGTTTAAATTGATTATGAGGTGGTTTGGTTATGGTTCACCAAGAATTGTGTTTCTATAGCAAAAATTGAATGATCTTTCAAATTTCAACTAATCCCTCTTTAACTCTCTTTTTGTTTTTTTTTTTTTTGATAGACTGATATGATTATGATTAGAGATAGTAACAATATGAAATATAAACCCTTTTTTTTTTCTTAGATGACGTAGACACGAAGAACAAGAAGATGGACACAAACACTGAAAAACTTAAGGGAACAATAAAAAACAAAAAATAATATAATTATATGATCTTGTTTCAAAGCCTAGCTCTGATACCAATTGATATAAACCTCGTGATCACGTGGTCACGCAACCCAAAATCAAGATTGAGATTTGATCTTGGAAAGCTAAAATAGGTCTGATAGGAGTGTGACACAATGAAAACCTGTCTCAAGGCACCAACACTATTGGAATGAGTAAAATAATGCCACGAAGCCAGTTAATCTTTGATAAGTCAGATTCAGTTCGTTCAAGAACTGAAGAATGCAAGAATCACTCTCACACGTTAAAACTAAAAAATTCATAATAATAATCATCAAAGCTGCCGAAATTTTGGCTTACATGAGTTTAAATAGTTCTTGAAAAATTAACCCTGATGGACCCCTAATACGGACTTATATGAGGTCACTCAAAACTGGCCCAAAACCCTAAACTGAAAAGCCCATAACTTAAACCAAACAAGCCTTGGATCCTAGCTAATAACAAAGTATTAATTAAGCTGAAACAAGTCTTAGGTTGTACCTATCAATATATAAATAAAGCCCTTAGTATTAAATCCTTGTTCTATCATGAGAAGAAGAGAACGAAGTAAAATATTACAAAACTGATTCAAGGTTTATTTATAACCTTTCATGCAGCCCCTTAATCCTAGAAACAAAAGGAAAAGGTAGCCAACCATGTTGTTTCCAAGTTGTAGTAGGATTCTTTTGTTTCCTTTGTTGTCCTCACTTCATGGCCCAAACAAGGTTGTATTAGACCCCTCTTGCATATGGATAAGATGTATTAGGGTCTCCTCTTGATACTCCAATGAACCTTTCAATTCTGACTTGGTAGAAACCTTCAAAACCAATGCATTCAATGCCTTTTTCAATGTCTTTGTCTTGGACCAAGTTATTAGACCATTTGAAACATGTAACGGGTCCTTGCTGGTGTTCCTAGGCTGGTCCACATCACTGTATTTTTTATTTCATAAACTATTTGCAAAATTGTTGTTACTAGGATGGTAGAGTAAATGAATTCTTTTGTTAAAGTGACTCTTGAGACGCATCTTAGTAAACATTCTTAACAAGGTCTATCAAAATACTTCTTGAAATATTCAAGTTTACAAACTCTCGTATTCTTATCACTTGATTTTGCTCATATGCTCATTTAACAAGTATTCTTAATTCTTCATTTTCATACACACACTTTAACATATGATTGTGGGTTGCACATTGGATTATTACATTATTTATGTTCTTTTGTTAAAGGTAACAACTAAGGGAAAAGGATAGTATATATTTTACAAAAAAAAATGATAAAAAATGTAATTAAATAAATATATAAAAACGTAGATAAGTTTGATTTCGTAGCCTCCCTAACCTAAGTAATTAAGCTCGAAGGAGTGTTTTAACACCTAATACCTTAAAGTCAACTGATTTGGGAGCTATTGGCCCAATGCTTATTACATGGGTTGAGAAGAAAAGCTTAAGGGAATCAAACATTGCACTATCTACGTATCAGTATTTGCAACTCAAGTTATTAAGCTTGTAAGGGTGTCTCAACACCTAATGCCCTAAAATCAACTGGTTTAGGAGTCATTAGCCGAAAGCTCGTTACATGGGTTAAAGATGCATCATGTTTTAAGTTATATGTATATATATTAAAAAAAAGAAGAAGAAGAAGAAGAAAAAGATAATAATCCCAACCCAAGAAAGTTAATCTTAAACATTAGAACAAAATTTTTGTTTTCTTTCAAGTAAAGCCTCATAACTATGTGTAGATATATTGAGCACAAAAAGAAGGTTTATTAATATCTTGTTTAAGAGGTATTGAGCAAATAGATAAATTTAATGAGTTTGTTTATCTAAATAGATTAATGGAAGTTAAATGATGAATGCCTTGCTTTGTGGAATTTGCAAATTATTTTCTATTTGAACGCTTTGATTACTAGGGACTAGTAATAAGCTGGTTGGGGGATGATTAGTACTTAAAAATACATTTTTATCAAGGTTTTATATCATCATTTTACACTTGAAGTATCAATAACTCCTTAACTAGTAATGCACTTTTAAGATGCATCGTATTTTAAGTTATATGTAACTCCTTTACATGGGTTAAAGATGCATCGTGTTTTAAGTTATATGTATATATGTATATATGTATATATAACTCCTTAACTAAAGCATGTTTTATAATCACATATCGAATAATATAAGATACCTTTAATTTATGGTAAATGTTCATCTTAAATGCAGGCCTCTCACATAAATGAAAGGATTGATTAATGAGTTTAAATAATGAAATTGGAAGGACAAAGAGAGGGCCAAACTTAGAAAAGAGATGTTGGTACAGTCCAAACTGGAACACTGTTTGGTAATTGGGTCATATCTGGAGCTGTAGATCTTGGATTTAGGTCTGCTTTATATGGATGGAAAGATAAGACATAGGCCTAAAACTTTCATGTGGAGTCAAATATTTAAAATGGTTGTTTTCAAGTCCAAATTATAGCAACAACAGAGAAGTCTGAATCTGTCTTGCAGCCCAGACACTATTCAGTGTTCAGCCTATATCTCAAGTTCTAGAAGTCCAATGACCTTAATTTTTTTTTCTTGGAAAGATAAGACAATTTGATGAGTATAGTTGGTTCCAATTCTAATGTTAGCAATGGTATTTTGTTCAAACAAGAAGATAAGGATTTTCACCAAGTCAAGAGTTGGCCACCCACTCAACAATTAGTCATCAAATCAATAGTTTCAATTTTTGGTCTATAAAAGGAGGCATTTGCCATGCATTTAGGAGCTTGGTTGTTCAGATCAAGAACTTGTTCTTGCTCTCTCTCTTATATTTTTTGTAATTCTTAAGTTTTGTTTTCATTAATATCTTGTTTATGGTTTTCATTTCCTTTTATTTACTTAGTTAACTTGTATCTTATTTATGTTCTTATTGTGTTTATTTATGTTTCTATTTTTCATTATGTTTAGCTAAGTTTATTATGGTAAGGTGAAAAGGTTACACTAATGGTGTAAAAATAAATATAGTATAAACTCAACATGGACTTTAATGTTTGCTACTAACATGTTTTGTATTTGTTATCTTGTTCACTCTTAATATTTTGCTTGTTAAAGGGTTAATCTAGATTTATGTTGTATAACACTTGGTATAACAAATGCTTGGCACTTTCATAACCCAACCGTATGGTATAACCTACACATGTGCTATGAAAGGAACTTAATTTGTTGTTAACATAAGTTATAATCATGAATACCTAACAATATTTATAAGTATTAGCATTATTCGAATAAGATAATTAATGTAATCATGTTAATATTTATAATCCAATTGGAACCTCCTTTGTGTGTGGTTTTCAATTGAGTAATAAGAGTTTATATTATACTTGTTTGAAATACTATTAGTGAATCCTCTAACCTTGATATTTGTTTTTATCATTGTTTAATTCTCACATTGATCTTCCATCTCAAAATTTTCATCAACTTCTTTATTATTGTTATTATTATTATTATTATTATCATCATTAATATTAGTATTATTATTATTATTATTATTATTATTACTATTAATATTATTATTGCTGCTGTTACTACCACCACCACTACTACTACTACTTTTATTATTACTATTAATATTATTATTACTATTACTATTATTGTTGTTGTTGTATTATTGTTATTTATAATTTATACAATTAAGCTCCATGTGGTTCGATCTCGGACTTGCTGGGTTATTTATTACTTCGACATTCCTACACTTGGGAGAAGACATCAATCTTCTGGTCATATTAGTCTTGGCACATTGGAAGAGATATTTTATATTTCCTCTTGGGCCCAACTGCAATTCACCATAAACCTATAGGTCTGTTAAATGTTAATGGTTTTTATGATAATTTGTTGTCTTTTCTTAACCAAGTTGTGGAATAGCAATTTCTAACATCTTCGGCACGACAAATCATAATCTCTACTGCTACTACTGAATAATTGATTGACCAGCTATAATCTTTCATCCATGTCATTGATCCCTGCATGATTCGCCTAAATTGATCAACTAAGGAAAGCCGTAAAAAGCTTGGATTGGATTTGAGCCTTCATTTGTCAAACCTTGTGTCTTTTGGTTTTATTAATAGCATATTATTTTGTTTTGTTATTTCTTATAGTTATTTAAGTGTGTTTCAGGATTGTTAGTGTTTGTTATTTCAGGTGATGTCTTCTATACTCTATCTTTCTACCTTAGAACATTGAGAACAATGTCTCGTTTTGGTTAGGGGGGAAGGGTAGTAGTTGATATTTTCAAAAAAAATATTAACTAACTATGTTTTCTGTTTCATAAATTATTTGCAAAACTGTTGTTACTAGGATGGTAGAGTAAAGGAGCTCTTTTGACTTTTGAGACGCATCTTAGTAAACATTCTTAACAAGGTCTATCAGAATACTTCTTGAAATATTCAGGTTTACAAACTCTCGCATTGTTATCTCTTAATTCTGCTCATATACTTATTTAACAAGTATTCTTAAACCTTCATTTTCACACACACACTTTAACATGTGATTTTGGGTTGCATATTGGATTCTTACATTATTTATGTTTTTTTGTTAAAGGTAACAATTAAGGGAAAGGGATAGTATATAATTTGCAAAAACAAAAAAAAAACAAAAATGATGATAATAAAAACATAAAAAAGTTTGGTTTCGTAGCCTCCCTAACCTAAGCAATTAAGCCCGAATGGGTGTTTTAACACCTAATACCCTAAAGTCAATTGACCTAGGAGCTATTAGCCCAACACTTGTTACATGGGTTGAGGAGAAAAGCTTAAGGGAATCAAACATTGCACTACCTACGTATTAGTATCTACAACCCGAGTTACTAAGCTTGTAAGGGTTTCTCATCATCTAATGCCCTAAGACCAACTGGTCTGGGAGTTATTAGCCGAAAGATCATTACATGGGTTAAAGATGCATTGTGTTTTAAGTTATATGTATATATTAAAAAAAAGATAATAATCTCAACGCAAGGAAGTTAATCTTAAACATTAGAACAAAAATTTTATTTTCTTCCAAGTAAAGCCCCATAACTATATGTTGATATTTGAGCACAAAAGAAAGGTTTATTAATATCTTGTTTAAGAGGTATTGAGCAGATATATATAAATTTAATGAGAGTTTGTTTATCTAAATAGATTAATGAAAGTTGGATGATGAATGCCTTGCTTCGTGGAACTTACAAATTATTTTTCTATTTTAATGCTTTGATTACTAGGGATTAGTAATAAGCTAGTTGGGGGGTGTAATTAGTACTTAAAAATGTATTTTCATCAAGGTTTTATATCATCATTTTGCACTTGAAGTATCAATAACTCTTTAACTAAAGCATGTTTTATAACAACATATCTAATAATATAAGATACCTTTAATTTATGATAAATGTTCATCTTAAATGCAGGCCTATCGCATAAATGACAAGATTGATTGATTAGTTTAAGTATTGAAATTGAAAGGATAAAGAGAGGACCAAACTTAAAAAAGAGATGATGGTTCAGTCCAAACTGGAACACTGTTCGGTAATTGGGTCATATCTGGAGCTGTAATCTTGAATTTAGGTTTGCTTTATATGGATGGAAAGATAATACATAGGACTAAAACTTTCATATGGAGTCCAAGATTTAAAAAGGCTATTTTCATGTCCAAAATATAGCAACAATGAAGAAGTCTAAATCTGTCCTGCAGCCCAAACACTGTTGAGTGTTCAACCCATATCTTGAGTTCTAGAAGTTCAAATGACCTTAATTTTTTTTTCCTGGAAAGATGAGACAATTTTCTAGATCTTTCATGAGTGTAGGTGGTTTAAATTCGGACGTTATCAATGACGTTTTGTTTAGACAAGAAGATAAGGATTGTCACCAAGTCAAGATGTGGTTACCCACTCAACAATTAATGATCAAATCAATAGTTTCAAATTTTAGCCTATAAAAGGAGGCATTTGCCATGCATTTAGGCATCTTGGTTAATCAGATCAAGATCATGCTTTTTATTTGTTTCTTTATATTTTTATAATGTTTAAGTTTTATTTCATGTTATATTTTCCTTAATCTCTTGTTTATACTTTTCATTTTCTTTACTATACTAATGTTCTTATATTGTTTATTTATGTTTATCTTCTTCATTATGTTTAGCTAAGTTCATTATGTCAAGGTGAGAAGGTTTCACTAATGGTGTTAGGATAAGTATAATATAAACTCAATATGGACTTCAATGTTTATTTCCAAGAAAGTTTGTTATTAACATGTTTTATTGTTTATCTTACTAATTCTTAATACATTGCTTGTTAAATGGTTAATCTAGATTTGTGTTGTATAACACTTGGTAGAACAAATGCTTGGCAATTTCATAGCCAACTATATGGTATAACCTACACCTATGCTATGAAAGGAACTTGATTTGTTGTTAACATAAGTTAGTATCATGAATTTCTGACAATATTTAAAAGTTTGGTGTTACTTAAATAAGATAATTAATATGATCATGTTAAAAACTTATAATGAACTATTAAGGATAAATCATCCGATTGGAACCTCCTTTGTGTGTGGTTTCCAATTGATTAATAAAAAGAGTTTATACTATACTTCTTTCTAATACTATTAGTGGATCCTCTAACCTTGACATTTATTTTTATTATTGTTTAATCCTCACATTAATCTTACATCTCAAAGTCCTCTTTAACTTATTATTATTATTGTCGCACCCGACATCACGGCGACCCTAAAAATTAATTCTCTTGAATTATTATGGAAAAAGAACAGATTTCTGGCATCCGGTTCTTTTAGGAAAAATGTCTCGTTTGAGGAGTCGCCACCTAGTATTATGGTCACTAGGAACCCTAACTGGTCAACAGAGATCCTATGGTACGGGACTGGTTAAGGCTAGGGAAGGTATTAGCACCCCTAACGCACCCTACCTGAGGCAAGCTGCATTGCTGTTTTAGTCTTAACTTGCTAAAATTTATTTTGATTTGTGTGTAAGAACGTATGATATTATTGACTCTAACTTCAATGAATAAACCTAAGAAATAAATTTAAATTAATGCACGAATAAATCCAACTCTGGCGTCGGTAAATATTCCACCACAAATAATTCTAATTTTAAATTCGACCACGAATAAATCCAACTCTGGCGTTGGTAAATATTCCACCACAAATAATTCCAATTTTGAATTCGACCACGAATAAATCCAACTCTGGCGTTGGTAAATATTCCACCACAAATAATTCCAATTAAAAATTTGACCGCGAATAAATCCAACTCTAGCGTTGGTAAATATTTGTGGCCCTTAAAAAATTTAAGACATGCAAAATTTTTTGTCTACACCTTTTTTATTATCTATGTTTTTTTTTTTTTGGGCCGATTTCTTTGGGGCTGGGCCCAGCTCAGCCCATATGGGCTGGGCTAGGACCAGCCGGCCCGATTGGGCTATATCGAAGCGCACGCGTGAAGTGAATTCATGTGTGGCTTGAGCTGTGCGAAGGTAATTAAATTACCTTCGCACAGTGTAATGCAACTTAATTTGAATGCGAAAATAAAAGAAATGAAGAGGAACAACGTACCTGCTCTACGAGGCGATGAAGACGATGGTAAAGCTCTGGCTGATTGACACCACCTTTTCTCCTCTGCTCCGTCCTCTTCTTTCCTTTGCTTCTGTGTTCACCGATTGCTTTCGGGTTCCAGTAGATTTGAAAGGGTGAAAAAAAACCTTACAATGAAGACTCCGGTTTACTGTGGATGTCAATTGTTGAGTCTTTTTTCCTTTTTTCTGTTGCAGGGATAAAACAATGGCAGGGACAATCCTTGTTTGTGTGTATACTGCCCTTTTCCTTCCTTGCTCTCTGCGTGTTGCTCTGCTTTTTCCTCTGTTTTGTTTTTTCTCTGATTTTTCGATTGTGTGTGATTGGATTCTGGGACTAAACAAAAGATGGGTTTAGCTCTCTGTTTAACTCCTTTTTGTTCACTCTACTTCTGGGTTTTTTGTTCTCTGTGTGTCTTGTGCTCTGGTTTTTGGGTTTTTCTTTCTCTGTCTCCTCTCCTTTCTCTCGCGAGGTCTCCTTCACTTAGCTTTTATAGAGACAGCGGCAGCCTTGGTGGTGGAAACGACTGCCCTCCTAAATGTCCCGTAACCGGCGCCTTCAATGAAGAAACGTCAGCGCCAACGGACGAAACGCCTCTGCCTTTAATTGCAGAGCCGTTGTAGAGATGGTGAACAGTTGCAGAGAAAACGGTGCCGTTTTGCTGGTTGCGAATTTGGTCCTTGCGATTCTTCTAATTTGCAATCAAACCCCTGATTAAAATGTAATTTGATCCTTACATTTCTGCGCCATTTTCAAGTTGGTCCTTGGATTTTAATTTTCTTAATTTGGACCCCGATTAAACCTCAAACTTTGATATTTCTTCAATTAAGTCCATGATTGGATTAATTAAATTAATTTCAAGCTTAATTAAGTCCAAAAACGTATCAATTCTCCAATTAAACCCTTAATTGGATTAATTAAATTAATTTCAAGCTTAATTAAGTCTCAAAACTTATTAATTCTCCAATTAAATCCTTGATTGGATGAATTAAATTAATTTCAAGCTTAATTAAGTCTAAAAATTTATCAATTCTCCAATTAAACCCTTAATTGGATTAAATAAATTAATTCCAAGCTTAATTAAATTAATTCCAAAGTTTAATTAAAACCCAAAACTTCCATTCATATTGCCCTTAACCCAAAATTTAATCCATGCTTCATTTATTTCATTTTACTTGTTTTTTCATCATCATTATTATTTTTTCATCAAATTTTTTTTATCCTTTTTCAATAAATAAAATAATAATAATAATAAAAATAAAATGGTCAAAAATTGGGTTATGACAGTTGCCCCCTCTTTATAATATTTACTATGCAAAGATATTGGAAAATTTTATTTTCTTTTATCTTTGTGTAGTAAATTTATAAAGAAAAGTAGATAGAGAAAGAACCCCTTTTTTTTTTTTTTGTCTTGAAAACTTAGAAAACAGTAGATTGACACACGACCTTTAGAGAGAGAGTAGAAAACAAGAAACAAGTCATTTGGAAGACGACCCACTTTTTTTTATTTTGTTTTTTTGTTTTTTAGAAGTGGCCTCATTATGATGGGTGACCTATCCAAGTAAAAGTAAAAAAAAGAAAATGAGGGCTCGAAGGCGCACTCAAAAGAATGTGAGGGCTCAAAGGCACTCGAAGAGGAAAACGAGTGCTCAAAGGCAACTCAAAGAGGAAAACGAGTGCTCAAAGGCACTCAAAGAGGAAAGCGAGTGCTCAAAGGCACTCCAAAAGGAAAGCGAGTGCTTAGAGGCACTAGTGCTCAAAGGCACTTGAAGGGAAAAGCGAGTGCTCAGAGGCACTGGTGCTCAAAGGCACTTGAAAGGGAAAACGAGTGCTCAGAGGCACTGGTGCTCAAAGGCACTTGAAGGGAAAGGGAGTGCTCAGAGGCACTGGTGCTCAAAGGCACTTGAAGGGAAAAGTGAGTGCTCAGAGGCACTGGTGCTCAAAGGCACTTCAAGAGGAAGCGAGTGCTCAGAGGCAGTGGTGCTCAAAGGCACTTGAAGGGAAAGGGAGTGCTCAGAGGCACTGGTGCTCAAAGGCACTTGAAGGGAAAAGTGAGTGCTCAGAGGCACTGGTGCTCAAAGACACTTCAAGAGGAAGCGAGTGCTCAGAGGCACTGGTGCTCAAAGGCACTTGAAGGGAAAAGCGAGTGCTCAGAGGCACTGGTGCTCAAAGGCACTAGTGCTCAAAGGCACTTGAAGGGAAAAACGAGTGCTCAGAGGCACTGGTGCTCAAAGGCACTTGAAGGGAAAAGCAAGTGCTCAAAGGCACTGGTGCTCAAAGGCACCTGAAAGGGAAAACAAGTGCTCAGAGGCACTGGTGCTCAGAGGCACTGATGCTCAAAGGCACTTGAAGGGAAAAGCAAGTGCTCAAAGGCACTTGAAGGGAAAAGCAAGTGCTCAAAGGCACTGGTGCTCAAAGGCACTTGAAGGGAAAAGCGAGTGCTTAGAGGCACTGGTGCTCAAAGGCACTTAAAGGGAAAAATGAGTGCTCAGAGGCACTGGTGCTCAGAGGCACTGGTGCTCAAAGGCACTTAAAGAGGAAGCGAGTGCTCAGAGGCACTGGTGCTCAAAGGCACTTGAAGGGAAAGGGAGTGCTCAGAGGCACTGGTGCTCAAAGGCACTTGAAGGGAAAGGTGAGTGCTCAGAGGCACTGGTGCTCAAAGGCACTTAAAGAGGAAGCGAGTGCTCAGAGGCACTGGTGCTCAAAGGCACTTGAAGGGGAAGTGAGTGCTCAAAGGCGCTCGAAGAGGCAAACGAGTGCTCAAAGGCGCTCGAAGAGGAAAGGGAGTGCTCAAAGGCACTCAAAGAGGAAAACAAGGGCTTAGAGGCACTCAAAAAGGAAGGCGAGTGCTTAAAGGCACTCGAAGGAGAAGGCGAGTGCTCAAAGGCACTTGAAGAAGAAAGTGAGGGCTCAAAGGCGCTCCAAGAAGAAAACGAGTGCTCAAAGGCACTCTAAGCGGAAAGCGTAGAGATTTTTCTAGATGGCCTAATTCTCATGGGCGGCCTGCCCGGGATGAAAAATTCTCAAAAGTGAAAAAAATTTCAACAACAATTTCAATCTTTGGCCATTTCAAGTTGGCCTTCCACTCGATGGATTCCGTTGGAATTTTCTCTAATGAGATTTGCAAAACTCATTGTCCAATGTCTCAAAGTTTAGATGATATGCATGCATCTTTACCTGATTTGAAATATAGGCCCCCATTTCTTCTTAGTCTTCTTGTTGCTTGACTGATGAGAACTTGTTACCTCCGGTTTTGGGTCATTTTTGTCGCTTGGCTTCTAGCCCACTCGAGTTGGCCCATATAAGTCTATTTCCAGATTTATTTGCACAACTTAGCATTTATGGTGCCCATCGTGACCCACTTGCTTGCTAAAGATTTTCTAACTCGTCAAATATTTTGAGACGATCATTCATTACTCCTCGTCTCACTGATAAAAATATTCGGTGTCACTTGCTGAAAGGATCAAATTGTCTTTCGTAAACCAAAATGCCCCCTTGTCTTGTTGTAGGAAATATTCCTCTCTTTTTCTAGAAGAGAAAATACAATGTTGCCCCCTTGTACTGGTCATTGCCCCCAAGTGTACTTTGTCAGCGACTTAGACAAATAATGGTTTTAAAAGACCATTCTCTCATTTCTCTTTTTGTTCATTTTGGTGAAGGAATGTGGGTCTAGAATGAATCTTGAAATCTTGATCTTGCATTTTGAAAACAAAAATTATTTCGATGTGAATCTAAAACAATTTGCTTTTGAAATCTTACAACTCCTTGGCTATTTTCTTTCTTGGAAAAGAAGTTATTTGCTTTTGTGTTTGGCAATGAGATCTTCAGTAAAAATACATCATGAGATGATCTTTTGTTTCAAAGTGAAGGGCTCAAGAAAAAGCTCGAGGTTTTGTATGAGAAAAATTTGTCTCTTCTTGAATCATTCATTTTTATCAGCATGAATAATAATGAGTAGTTTATTCTTGATGTCATGAATCTTATGAAAAAGTATTCTTTGCATTTGGAGAGCATTGTTTATTATTCTCGGTTGCTTGCTTGCTTGATTAGAAATGACTTTTACAGGGACGTAACGTAGGCTGTGGTTGTTGGCTATGAAAGAAAAGGATTCATAAGGCTCAAAGAGTGTTTCAGGGTTTCAAAGACTAAGGATCACTATCAACAGTTTGACTCTTGACGTCATTCCTATTTTCTTTTGCCGCACTTCTTTGATTTGTTGCTTCTTCTTTTTTATTGCTTTGCTAGGGCATACTCTTTTTACCTTGGATGTCACTTTTTCTAGTGATTTGGGCATGCCCCCTAGCATTTGAGTTTCTTGAGCTCTTATGCCTCTTAGGCTTTCTCACGGCTTTTTCTCTTTTCTCATTGAAATTTTCTCTTGCCCCCCAGTGTGGGGTGTGATCCTAGTCGGAATTTTTTTCATAAAAGAAAAATTATTCGGGCTCAAAAAGGGGTCGCAAGGGATATACTTATTTCAGAACGTGAAAGGAATAACAAAGATGGCCTTTCCTCATTTCAAGCGCAAACAGTTAAGATCAATAAACTTTGACCTCATCCAGTATGATTGTTTGGTCTTTGCAAAGATGCATTTCATGAGTCATGAGTAAAGAGTTCACTACGTACCATTATTCATACAAAAAAACACATGATCCAAGAGTCATAGGATAAGGGTGTTTATTCATTTCTTTTTTTCTTATAATTTAGTCACCTCAATGACAGAGTTGCTTGATTCAATTATCATTCTACAAGTAGAATGTTACAATATCATTTTTGAAAGCACATCAAATTATTTTTGAAATCAAAATGCTAGATCAATATTTCAAAAAACTCCAAATGGGAAATGGATTTTGGTAAAAGAAATCAATTATGTCTATGAGATCATGCGAAGTTGTAAGGGTATATTTTTGGTTTTTTTTTTTTTTTTTGCAGGCACCCCTTATGAAAAATATGCAAAGAGAAATAATTGGCCCAATCCTTTTTTATTGATTTGATAAAGACTTATACATCATGGATAATATTTCTTTACAGAATCAGAGTTCACAGGCCTAACTACATCCTCCCCATCCATTCTTGTTAGTATCAATGCCCCTCCTGAAAATGTCTTCTTCACTATGTAGGGTCCTTCATAATTGGGCGCCCATTTACTGCGATCTTCTCCTGGTATTGACAGAACTTTCCTCAATACTAAATCTCCTTCTTTGAATTCTCTTGGCCGAACTTTTCGGTCATACGCCTTAGCCATCCTTCTTTGATACAACTGGTGGTGACAAATTGCTGCTAACCTTCTCTCGCTGATCATATTTAGTTGTTCGTATCGTAGCTTGACCCAATCAGATTCCTCGAGTCCAGATTCCATGAGGACCCTTAAAGAGGGAATTTCTACTTCCAATGGTACCACTGCCTCCATTCCATATACTAAAGAGTATGGTGTAGCCCCGGTTGATGTCCTCACTGCTATTCGATACGCATGTAGAGCATAAGGAAGCCATTCATGCCAATCCTTGTAAGTAATCACCATTTTTTGAACAATCTTCTTTATATTTTTATTAGCAGCTTTTACAGCGTCGTTCATCTTGGGTCTGTAAGGGGACGAGTTGGAATGCTTGATCTTCCACTTTGTGCATATCTCCATTATCATCTTTCCATTAAAGTTTTGAGCATTGTCAGTCACTACTCTCTCGGGCACACCATATCTACAGATTAGATCTTTCTTGATGAACCGCTTAACCACTTTCTGAGTCACATAGGCATATGAGCAAGCCTCTACCCATTTGGTGAAGTAATCAATCGCTACAAGGATAAAACGAAGTCCGTTACTAGCTTTTGGATTAATAGGCCCAATCACATCTATTCCCCACATTGCAAAGGGCCAAGGAGACACCATGTTAAATAAGGGTGTAGGAGGCGCATTGACTTTGTCGCTATACACTTGACATTTGTGGCACCTTCGGACATAATTTATGCAATCCTTCTCCATGGTCAGCCAAAAATAACCTGCTCTTTGCATCTGCCTAGCCATCATGTGTCCGTTTGCGTGGGTAGCACAAATTCCTCCGTGCACTTCTTGTAGGGCCTGGTTTGCTTCCAGATCACTTAAACACCTTAGCAAAGTCCCATCAAATGACCTTTTATACAAAATCTCCCCATCTATGTAGTATTCCATGGCCATTCTTCTCAAGGTCCTTTTATCTATCTTCGAGGCTCCTGACGGGTACTCTTGATGCTGGATGAATCTTTTTATATCTGTGTACCATGGGTCTTTGTCTGTTTCTTCTTCTATTAAACAACAATGCGAGGGAGAATTTCTGATCTCGATGCTTACAGGCTGAATTTTTGCACCACAATCAATCATAGCCATAGAAGCTAAGGTAGCTAACGCATCGGCAAACTGATTTTTGTCTCTCCCCAAATGAGTAAATTCTATTTCATCAAAGCTTTCAGCCAATTTAGAGAGGTATTCCTGGTATGGTCTCAATTTTTCATCCCTTGTCTGCCATTCACCTTTCACCTGACAGATTATTAGCATTGAGTCTCCATATACTTCTAATTTCCCTACATTCATCTCTAATGCAGCTTCCAATCCGTGGATGCAAGCTTCATACTCAGCTGTGTTGTTTGTACAACTAAAGTGCAGCTTTACCGAGATAGGATATTGCTTTCCTTCTGGGGAAATTATCACAGCACCTGCCCCGTTGCCCGATACATTTACTGCGCCGTCAAAATACATAGCCCACCAACCACTCTTCTCCTCCTTTTCTGTTACTAGCACATCTTCATCAGGAAAGTCAAAGTTCAATGGCTTGTAATCCTCAATAGCATTATCGGCTAAATGATCTGCAATTGCGCTTCCTTTTACTGATTTTCTTGTCATGTAGATGATGTCATACTCAGCCAGCAGTACTTGCCATCTGGCTATTCTACTCGACATGTATGGCTTTTCAAAGATATACTTCAATGGGTCCATTCTTGAGATCATCCAGGTAGTATAGTATAGCATATATTGTCGCAACCTCTTCGCACTCCACACCAGACTACAACATAACTTCCCTACCATACTGTAACGGGATTCACACTCGGTGAACTTCTTACTCAAATAGTAGATGGCTTGCCCCTTTCTTCCTGACTCATTCTGTTGCCCCAACACACAACCCATAGCTGATTTGGTCACAGTTAAATAAAGGATGAGTGGCCTTCCGTGTACAGGCGGAACCAACAATGGTGGTTTCTGTAAGTACTGCTTGATTTTATCAAAAGCTTGATTTTTGGCAATCTTCATCCCATGTTCCAGGATTCTTCTTCCAGAGCAATCGAAAAATCAGTTCACATGTCACTGTAAGTTGTGAGATAAAACGAGCAATATAGTTCAAACACCCCAAAAAGCCTCGAACTTCCTTTTCGGTCTTTGGAGCGGGCATGTCTTGAATGGCTTTTACTTTATCGGGGTCCACTTCTATGCCTTTATTACTCACCACAAATCCTAATAATTTGCCTGATTTCACCCCGAATGTACACTTTGCAGGATTCAATTTCAATTGATATTTTCTCAACCTCTCGAACAATTTCCTCAGAGCTGGGATATGGCTTTCTTCATCTTTGGACTTTGTGATCATGTCATCCACATAGACCTCAATTTCCTTGTGCATCATATCATGAAAAAGTGCTACCATTGCCCTTTGGTATGTTGCTCCAGCATTCTTCAATCCGAATGGCATTACTTTGTAACAATAAGTCCCCCATGGGGTGATAAATGTCGTCTTTCTCTTATCTTCTTCAGCCATTTTAATCTGATTATAGCCAGAGAAACCATCCATGAAAGAGTAAGTGGAACTCTTAGCAGCATTGTCCACCAACACGTCTATATGCGGTAACAAAAAGTCATCTTTCGGGCTTGCCCTATTCAAATCCCGGAAATCCACGCACACCCTGATTTTGTTGTCCTTCTTGGGAACCGCAACAATGTTAGACACCCATTCAGAATATTCTACTACTTCCAAGAAACCTGCATCCCACTGTCTGGTTATCTCTTCTTTTACCTTGAGCAATACATCAGGTCTTGTCCTTCTTAGCTTTTGTTTGACTGGACGACAACCCTCAATCAAAGGTAACGTATGCACTACTATTTCAGTATCCAAACCGGGCATGTCTGCGTACGACCAGGCAAAAATATCCACATACTCCTGCAAAAGGGCGACCAACTCACTCCTCATAGCTGTATTGATCAACATCCCTATTTTCAACTCCTTTTTATCATGCTCGGTACTTACATTTATTAATTCTAATTCCTCTTTTGCAGGCTCCCATGCATGTTCGGATTGTTTTATAAGCTTTTTGAACTCCTCAAAGTCATCTTCACCATCTTCTTCGTCATTGATTGAAGTTACGATTTTATCAAAATTAGGCCAATTATTCTCAATGCAATGGGTTTGTAAGTTTATCGTTGTCCCGCTTTTAGATTCCCTGAAAGCGGAAAGTGCCTTTGTTATGAGTGCATAATGGAAAAAATGAAACTAAAAGGCATGATGAAGGGAAAAACCAAGCATGATCTCATTAAAACTTGAAATGATAGAAGGGCTCAACACAAATTCTTGTTGCCAATATCTTGAGCCACGATTACTGGCAACGTAAATTTATTCAAACAAAATGCAGCAATAAGAAAAAGCAAGCGACAAACAAATGTTTACTTTTTAAAGATAACTGGGACTTCTTGAATTTCCCAATTGTTCAATTCTTCCCCTTTAGTTAATCTTCTCACAAACTCAGGTAGACCATCCTCTAGAGCACTCACAGTCAGTTGGGGTAGTTCTTCATACGGGCTCTCTTTGTCTTCAAAACCCCCTTGGGGTTCTTGTTTGTTGATTTCTTCCAGATGGTGGATGGTAGCACTGCTAAATTCTTTACTCATCCTCTCAATTTCACCCCCAGCATTGATCACTTGCACAGGTCGGGGGAATGTTACGTGAATTGGAGGGATCCGGATTCGACCTTCATTAGGCTCCCTTCCTTCAATTCGAGCTAACCTCCTTTCTCTTTTAAACTCAGCCGCTCTCATGAAATCTTCCTTTCTAGGTTTAAAACCTAAACCAAACCTCTGATCTGCACATTTCCTCTTTATTACATTGATCCTCTCGGGCATTCCTGTGATAGGGTCATATTGGAATGGCAATCCATGCTTCAGAAAATATTTAACAGCCATCCTTGCAGCTTCAGAAACCTCTGGTTTCCTTCGCACCGTATTCTCAGGTACCCATTCAGCATTTACTACCTCAAATGCATGTAAGTTTCTGTCTTTATTCTCTTCAGCCTCTATATAAGGAATCGACACGTTTCTCACCATAGCTAAAGCCTCTTCAGCCCTTACTGTCACCAAGTTTCCATTGATGATAAACTTAACCCGTTGGTGTAATGAGGATGCAACAGCTCGTGCTGCGTGGATCCAAGGTCTTCCCAACAACATGTTGTATGTGGGATGAATATCCATCACTTGTAAAGTTACTTGGAAAGGTTGGGGCCCAATTACGAGCTCAACATCAATATTTCCCATAATCGGCCTTGGCGAACCATCATATGCTCTAGCTGTCATGGTACTTGGCTTCATATGAGAGACATCAACTGGCATTTTATCAAGCACATGCCTTGGCAACACATTCAAAGCAGAACCATTATCTATCAGCACCTTAGCGATCACACAATTCTTACATTTCACAGTGATATATAACGGCTTATTGTGACCAGTTCCTTCATGATCTAATTCATCATTTGTGAAGTAGAGATAGTTAGTGGCTTGAATCCTTCCCACCAAATGTTCTATAGAATCCTGTGTGATATCTTGAGGAAAATATGCTTCGTTAAGGACTTTCTGAAGAGCGTTTTTATGCAACTCTGAACTCAAAACTAATGATAATAAAGAGATTCTGGCGGGGGTCTTTTTCAACTGGTCCACCACGCTGTATTCGCTGTGCTTCATTAGCTTCAAGAACTCGTTAGCCTCCTCGTCGCTCACTGGTTTGTTGACCTCATCCATCTTGGCCAACTCCACCACATTCTTTCCTTTTACTCTTCTTTGGTCTTCTAACTCTTCAGGAGTATAGTACCTTCCACTTCGGGTTAACCCCCCAATTTCAGCATGAAGAGTAGGAGTTGGTCTCGCGGTGTGGAAAGAGTAACCATAATTATGAGGTATGGCATTATAATTTCCACTAATTGTGATTGTAGGTCTAGCCAAGATCATTCTTAGGGGTCCTCTCTCTGTTGGTTGATATCTACAAACTTCAACCTTCTTGTCGAAACCAGTCATGGTTCCTACTAGCTTTTCTTCAGGCACCCCTATCCTCAACACTCCCAATGTCATCATATCTTCTACTTTCACCCGAAACTCTTTACAAGAGTTTATATGGTGTCCCATATGCTGGTGGTACTCACAATATTCACCCTTATGGCCTATGGCTTGCTTTTTGAGGGGTGTTTGGAGGTACCCAGCTTGCTTCAACATTTTGTACAACCCCTCCATTGACAACTTTAAGACATTAGCACCCCTCTCTTCTTCTTCCAAAGCATTTACCCCTCCACTTCCAGAAGCATGGTGCGGTAGCGGGTTGGATTTTACGTTCGGAAAATCATCAAAGGAAATCCAACCTGCTTTGATGAGTTGGAGGATTCTCCTTTTGAAAGCTAAACAACTGTCAATATTATGGCCGGCGATACCAGCATGGTACTCGCATTTCTGGTCTGGTTGGTACCATTGAGGAAAAGGTGGTTGCAAAGGTGTCAAATGAACAGGTGTTACTTGGCCAATACTGAGCAATCTTTGATACATCTCACTAAGAGGCATGGGAAGTGGGGGCAGTTCTTCTTGGTTTGTGGGGAAGCTTCTGCGTGGGTAAAATGTGTTGTTTTGGCGGTATGGGATATTTTGGGTATTTGTTTGGTTTTTTAGATAAGGTGAGGTGAAATTTATATTAGATGTGGGGGGAATGGTCATGGGTGGCCTGAAATTATGCTTTCTTCCCTTACCTTCACCTTCGACATTGTGGACGTCAGCCTCCTTCTTGCGTCCAACAAAACCCCTTTTTTCACTAGGGTCTGTGATCCTACCCGTTCGAATGGCTTGTTCAATTCGTTCAGCTATAACAACCAAATCAGAGAAGCTTTGTGCAGAACTTCCAACCAAGTATTCAAAGTATGGAGCTTTGAAGGTGTTGGAAAATAAACCGATCATTTCCTTCTCCAACAATGGCGGATTAACTTGTGCTGCCGTTTCACGCCACCTTTGTGCATATTCCCTTACAGATTCCTTATAACCCTTCTCCAATGAATGTAAGCTTGATCTATCAGGGGCTATGTCTACGTTGAACTTATATTGCTTAATAAAAGCATCGACTAGATATTTCCATCCCCTTATCTTGGTATTGTCCAAACGCATGTACCAAGTGAGCGCGACATCACTCAAACTATCTTGGAAGAAATGGATCAACAATTTCTCATCTTGCACCACCTCGACCATCTTATTGCAATATGACTTAAGGTGGGTTATTGGACATTGAGTTCCAGTGTATTTGATAAATTCCAGCACCCTAAACTTCTTAGGAATGACTACGTTAGGTACCAAACACATCTCGGCAGCTTTCACAGGGTCATACAAGTGATTTCCTTCAACTGCCCTTATTCTCTCTTCTAGGGCAGCCCACTTCTCTAAACCTTCAGCTCCTATCATTTTTTCCTTGTGAGACCCTTCCAAGGTTAACTCATCAGCATGAGGAATCCTCATCGGGTATATAGGCTGAGCTGGGAAATGCGTAGCATATTGAGGCTCAGGCGAAGATCCACCCGCTCCCATGTTTGGTAGGTTGAAGAAAACCGGAGGTGTCGGTGGTACCTGAGTGGTAAATGTTGGTTGAGAGGATGTCCCTTCTCCCGACTTAGATCTCAGAGTTTGTTCGAGTAGGCTAGTAAGCCTAGCGACATCTTCCTTCAGACTGTTCAACTCCTTTTGATGTTGGGCATCCAATTGAGTTCTTTCTTCATTTTCCATTTTTTTCCGCAACCGTGTGTTATGAGTGTGTTTTAATGGGGGACCTATATTTCACCTGTTGTGCAGCATTATGACAATTCATAAGTGTATGTTCAAAATGCATGAATGTGAATGCAACATATTGGACATGGATTATTTCATGGGAGGGTGACATAACAACCGTTATTCTTCGGATGTTTGGTTAGATCTACATCCGATACTTATTGCAATGCCGAGAGGAGATCTGTTTAACCTTTTACCATCTGAGCTTTCAACCTTGTACACTCATTTGAATAAAAGTAAATAAAGGTCTTCGCCTTTTTTATTTAACCCATAAAGCTTTCATTACAACAAATGATTCATCTTAATCTATTACAGGGGGAAAGGCACTGCCTCTATTAGATATAGCTTTTAGAAACATATTGGTGTTGTTCATGCTCCCTCGATACTTCGCGATGTCCCCTCCAACTTGACGAACCTCTACTCTTAGCCAATGAGCCTCGACCGCAACTCGATCAATTTGCTCTTGAAACTCCCTTATTCTTTCAGTATGGATCAAGTTGTTTCTGGATAGAGAATTATTAGCAGTATCTAGTATTTGAACATGACTCTCCAACATTTTCTGACTTTCTAGCAATTGTTCGATCTTTGCTTCTCCCTTTGCTAATTTAGTCTTCAATGCCTTCGCTTCAATTTTACTACTATTGAGTTCAGTTCTCAAATTCTGTGTGGCTTTGACTATCTTCTTGGATTTAGCCAATTCCAATTCAACATCTTTTAACTGGCTCTTGAGTTCTTTCAGATCTGTTAAACGCTTGCTTGACACAGCTTGATTTTTGACGGCCAATTCCTCCCAATACTGGGCCTTCTCCACCTGAAGCGTCTTCTCCTTATTGATGACTTTTATGGATTCTAAGTCGTTCATTGCTTTCATCCGATCTCGGCCCAACGAGTCCCTTTTTTCCTCAGCCAATTTCCTCATAGCTTTTTCTTTGGCCAATTGATGCTCTAATGATAGTCTCAAATCCTCCTTTGTTTTAAGCTCGGCTTGCAATCATTTTACTTGCTCTCTTAGTTCTTCTTCGTAACTCACCCTCTTTCTTCGGGTGCCCACGGATTCTGAAATTTCTACCATGTCGGAGACTCTTCTGTCACACCATTCGGGATACTGAAATTTCTTGATCCGTTCTCCTTCTTTATCAACAATAAAAAATTCCAATCCTGCTTAATGCTTCCTAACATTTCCATGGCGGCCCCTTTATAGACCCCGGTAAATTGAGCTATGTCAATTGTCCTTGGAACACTTTGTATGCCCCCAAGCTGCCTTGCAACTAAAGCAGGTGCGTAACTGATGTATCCCGTTACTCCAATTAACGGTACCCAAGGCTTTTCTCCATAACTCATCAAGCTTGTCATATTCCTCATCCAAGGAGCTTTCCAATTAAAAATGCTTAATGGAAGCCTTTGCAATTTTACCCTCCAATCATCTTCCAAAAAGCTCTCCCATTCTTTTGATACGAACAACTCAAGTGGCTTTTGGTCAAACCACCAGAAATTATTGAATATTGGTGTCTCCGTTTCTATATGACTTAACAACCAGATGAATAGTAAAGAGACACAACACCTCATGGAACCTTTACCCGTTTTCTTGCAATGACTAAGAGATAGGAAGGTTTCCGCCAAGATTGCGGCACACGGGTTGATCTTTGTCTTTTCATATTCCACAAACAAATTGGCAGCTTCCAAACTGATAATTCCCGTAGTAGAGGGACATAGAACTAAACCAAATATTCCCAAAGCCAATATTCTATGTTTCTCTAATTTAGCATTCGGGTTAGCTTTTTTAGCAATCAGCAACTCCTCTAGCCGTTTCCATCTAAGACCCCCAGAGTTATCTTTTTCTCTATATGGTATTAGTTGAGGGATCCCTAGCAATTTGGCAAGCTCATCCATGGTGTCGTCGATTCTCTAGCGGAAGTACACTTTGTAGGCATCTTCGGGGCATTCAGTCAACACACTATACTCTTCGATGGTAGGTGTCATGTCAACATTTCGGAAAGTGAAGCGTCAGTAATCAGGATCCCAAAAATGTATCATGGCTTTTATAGCTGATGGTAAAATCGGCACTTTCAAAAGGTGCAAAATCCTCCCATACTTCATAGCAAATTCTGCTTCATCTATCTAATACTTCGTGAGTGAAAACAATCTGCTAGTGTCATTTATTATGCACCTGACATCTTTGAGTAGCGGTGTCCCACTGGCATTTGGTCTAGGGCAGTCTCCCTCGGTCATTTGCAAGGATTCAGATTCGAGTCCATACTCAACAGTGGTTACCTCACGAATAACGGTCATTATGTCACCCGAAAGTCCTGTAATGAAAATGCTTAAATGTTATGCTCATCTCAATGAAATTATATAGGGACCAACCTAAAGAATAGGTTCTAGTCATTAAATGCATCTGGGTAGTTTTGTTATCTAGTCTCAAAGGTCTTTCGCATGCTCAGTGATCATCCTCGAAAGGTTGATATGAGATTTACAAGCAGCGTGAAGATAGAGGCCCCGAGTAAAATCAGTTTGGCATATCAACCATTGTCGAGCAAACAAATCATGCGAGAGTTGGATAGTTTCGCGAGCCTTACCCAGGCTAAAGCCATTGGGGTGCCGTTACTTCTCCACTTATCTTAAAGTTGGTACCACACGTATATATATATATATAAAATGAGCTTGAATGATATTCATATATATGCATGATAAAATATGAATAAAATTACGCGTGCTAAAACAGTGTGGTATATATATATATATATGTATATATACATATATATATATATATATACATATATATCTATATATATATATATATATATATATATATAATGAGCTTGAATGATATTCATATATATGCATGATAAATATGAATAATTACACGTGCTAAAACAGTAAAAATAAAAAAAAATAAAAAACAAAAAATAAAATAAAATACGCAAAAATACATAATAAACAATAGATAACTTGATAAGCACCAACGAAAAACAAAAAAAAAAATATTTAGCAATAAAAGAAACAAAAAAACAAAGCTTAGTCCTAAATTCCCTAGTGGAGTCGCCATTCTGTCGCACCCGACATCGCGGCGACCCTAAAAATTAATTCTCTTGAATTATTATGGAAAAAGAATAGATTTCTGGCATCCGGTTCTTTTAGGAAAAACGTCTCGTTTGAGGAGTCGCCACCTAGTATTATGGTCACTAGGAACCCTAACTGGTCAACAGAGATCCTATGGTACGGGACTGGTTGAGGCTAGGGAAGGTATTAGCACCCCTAGCGCACCCTACCTTAGGTAAGCTGCATTGTTGTTTTAGTCTTAACTTGCTAAAATTTATTTTGATTTGTGTGTAAGAACGTATGATATTATTGACTCTAACTTCAATGAATAAACCTAAGAAATAAATTTAAATCAATGCACGAATAAATCCAACTCTGGCGTCGGTAAATATTCCACCACAAATAATTCTAATTTTAAATTCGACCACGAATAAATCCAACTTTGGCGTTGGTAAATATTCCACCACAAATAATTCTAATTTTGAATTTGACCACGAATAAATCCAACTCTGGTGTTGGTAAATATTCCACCACAAATAATTCTAATTTTAAAATTCGACCACGAAAAAAATCCAACTCTGGCGTTGGTAAATATTCCACCACAAATAATTCCAATTAAAAATTTGACCGCGAATAAATCCAACTCTGGCGTTGGTAAATATTTGTGGCCCTTAAAAAATTTAAGACATGCAAAATTTTTGTCTACACCTTTTTTATTATCTATGTTTTTTTTTTTGGGCCGATTTCTTTGGGGCTGGGCCCAGCTCAGCCCATATGGGCTGGGCTAGGCCCAGCCGGCCTGATTGGGCTGTATCGAAGCGCACGCGTGAAGTGAATTCACGCGTGGCTTGAGCTGTGCGAAGGTAATTAAATTACCTTCGCACAGTGTAATGCAACTTAATTTGAATGCGAAAATAAAAGAAATGAAGAGGAACGACGTACCTGCTCTGCGAGGCGATGAAGACGATGGTAAAGCTCTGGCTGACTGACACCACCTTTTCTCCTCTGCTCCGTCCTCTTCTTTCCTTTGCTTCTGTGTTCACCGATTGCTTTTGGGTTCCAGTAGATTTGATAGGGTGAAAAAAAACCTTACAATGAAGACTCCGGTTTACTGTGGATGTCAACTGTTGAGTCTTTTTTCCTTTTTTCTGTTGCAGGGATAAAACAATGGCAGGGACAATCCTTGTTTGTGTGTATACTGCCCTTTTCCTTCCTTGCTCTCTGCGTGTTGCTCTGCTTTTTCCTCTGTTTTGTTTTTTCTCTGATTTTTCGGTTGTGTGTGATTGGATTCTGGGACTAAACAAAAGATGGGTTTAGCTCTCTGTTTAACTCCTTTTTGTTCACTTTGCTTCTGGGTTTTTTGTTCTCTGTGTGTCTTGTGCTCTGGTTTTCGGGTTTTTCTTTCTTTGTCTCCTCTCCTTTCTCTCGCGAGGTCTCCTTCGCTTAGCTTTTATAGAGACAGCGGCAACCTTGGTGGTGGAAACGGCTGCCCTCCTAAATGTCCCGTAACCGGCGCCTTCAATGAAGAAATGTCAGCGCCAACGGACGAAACGCCTCTGCCTTTAATTGCAGAGCCGTTGCAGAGATGGTGAACAGTTGCAGAGAAAACGGTGCCGTTTTGCTGGTTGTGAATTTGGTCCTTGCGATTCTTCTAATTTGCAATCAAACCCCTGATTAAAATGTAATTGGATCCTTACATTTCTGCGCCATTTTCAAGTTGGTCCTTGGATTTTAATTTTCTCAATTTGGACCCCAATTAAACCTCAAACTTTGATATTTCTTCAATTAAGTCCCTGATTGGATTAATTAAATTAATTTCAAGCTTAATTAAGTCCAAAAACGTATCAATTCTCCAATTAAATCCTTGATTGGATGAATTAAATTAATTTCAAGCTTAATTAAGTCTAAAAGTTTATCAATTCTCCAATCAAACCCTTAATTGGATTAAATAAATTAATTCCATAGCTTAATTAAATTAATTCCAAAAGTTTAATTAAACCCCAAAACTTCAATCATATTGCCCTTAACCCAAAATTTAATCCATGCTTCATTTATTTCATTTTACTTGTTTTTTCATCATCAATTATTATTTTTTCATCAAATTTTTTTATCCTTTTCAATAAATAAAATAATAATAAAATAAAAATAAAAATGGTCAAAAATTGGGTTATGACAATTATTATTATTATTATTATTATTATTTATAATTTATATAGTTAACTTCCCTATAGTTCGACCCCGGTCTTGCCGGGTTATTTATTACTTTGACACTCCTACACTTTGGAGAAGCCATCAATCTTTTTATCGTGTCACAACAATTCCTTGAGAGACTTCCACAAATATCGTTCTTAGTAGTCTCCTCTGGGTAGTGTAATAATTTATGGGCTTCTTGTGCAGTCAGTGGTCATGGTGCTAAGGCATTGTGTGTTGTTAAGGGTGTTAAGACTTGTTAGGGTGGCAAGGTTTGATTCTGCCTCTGGGTTGCCAACATGGCCTGGGTAAGGAGTTGTACCTGACTAGTGAGTTGTTAAAGTTCTTGCTGGGTAGGAGTGTTCATGATAATGAATTGATTTGTCCCACATCATAGTTCAAGTTGGCATTGGTTGTGTGCCATGAAATGCCCTAAAAATGCTAAAAGCAAGTTTTAGAAAGCAATCGATGGCATTTTGATCAATCTTCCCACAAATAGCACCATTGATAATGTCCCAAAAAATCCAAGTAATTGAGAATAGAGTTCCCAAGTTAGATAGTTGGTTAATCAATTGGTCCTAGTAATCTCATTCATTCTCCTTAGCCAAGGTAGTTGATAGCTTATACTCTGTTAATTAATTAGTCCTAGTAATCTCATTCATTCATTCAATTGTTTAACATGTTTTAAACAAATTATGGTTGAACGAAAATTAATCTCAAAGAACCCCTGGTTGACATGTTTTGGTGAAACTTAAAACCCTTTAAAAGAACAATACCCCTTGTAAGAAAGAAATAAAACTTTCTTGATGTTTATAAAATGAGTTAGTTGAAAAGTTAAAATTGAGCTCAAAGGACATCCAAGCTTTAGAGATGAGAGGTACTAGGAAAACCGGGCTTTGGGTTTAAACCCGCACGTGCATGTTGACCAACTTGGGTTTGAGTTTGTTGTAAAATAATATTTTATGCCATAAAAAGGTAATTTTTTATCAATTGAATTCTTGACTTAGGCCTGGTCCATGAATTTTAATAATTTTTTTCATGAGCATTTTATGTAGATAGTTTTTTTCAGCTAAAAAAAAATAGATTTATAGTCATTATATTCAGATTTAATTTTTTATTTATGGTGGCTAATCAAAGGTTGAATGTTGAGAATTCATTATAAAAATAGGGTGAAGGAAAAGTTTTAAAACAATGTCTTTTTTCATGTTTTTATGCACTCTTCCTCACCTTATATATTTTAATGTTTTTCTCTCTTTCTATGCTTTGGTTTTTTCTTCCAAATCTAGAGCTTATGTTTTGTTAAGAGATACCTGTGTTACACAAACTTAATTTCAAAGACCTTGTTTAAAAGTGTATCTAAATTAAGGTGGTTGTTGTTGCAATCTAGGAAGCATAATGCAAACATTCTAGCTGCACAAGTAAAGAGCAATAAAGTCTTACGGACAAATAATTAAACCTTGACAACAACAAAAATTTCATTACTTAAAGTGATTTAATAAGTAAATGTCATTCTTTTGTTTTAATTTTAAGCATATCTGTTTTTATTTTTTATTATTAGTATGTATGCCTAATATCAATTGCAAGTTTGGATTGATGCTTAATATGCATGCTAGTAATTCTTTTATTATATTTATGTTTGACAACATGTTTGACTTGAGTTTTATCTTTTTCATGATTATAGATTTAAAAATATAAGCATTTTAGGCTTTCTTTGAACTATTTGTATGTTTTTAATGCTCTTGTTATGATAAATTAAATATTTTACAACAGAAATTCGCTTAATACCAACGGATTTACCGACATAAATATTTCTATCTGCAATTTGAGGTCGAAATTACCAAACATCATTTTTCCATCCGTAATTCGGTCGGTAAACTGCCGATGGATAATGTATGTCGGTAGTTACCAAACCAAAATTACGGATGAAAAAGTTCAGAATTAAAAAAAAAAAATGCGGGTCGCTGACGTGGAGGTTTTTTTTGACAGAATCACCAACGAACTCAAAATGACAAGCCCATATAGTGACGTGACCGGTTCACCGTTAAACATACCAACGGAATCACCGACAGATTTGAAATGTCTGTTCCGTATGGTGACGTGTCTATTTTACCGACGGATACACCGACTGTAAAAGTTAATATAATTCCCTGCTGCCGACACTCTCCTCCCCTATTTCTCCTTCTTCTTCCTAATCCCAACTCTCCCAATCTGCAAACAACCAACACCCAAACAAAAATCTCCCTCCAAACAAAAATCTCCCTCATCTCAGCACAACAAGTTATATTTCTTGAAGTTTTGTGCACAACATTCGTGTTTTGATTTTCCAACAGATTTATCAATTTTTGTAAGTAATTCTATCTTTTTAAATTTTAACATTTAAATGTCAATTTAATTTGTTGTTTTTTTTAGTATATGTATTTTGTTAGTAGATGTACATGTTTTATTGTTATTTCTGAAACAAACTTGTAGTATATGAATTTATTTTTTTATATCTGTTGTGATTTGTTTTAGATTTTGTAAGGTTGTATTTGTTTGTAAATCGTTAAAACTTTATGGAATTACCAAATTACATGTGCTGTTTTGGAATAATGAATAGCTTGCTTAATGGGTCCGTTTTAAGTTTTATCAATGGTATTGCGGTGTGGTAATTTTTGTAAATTTATATATATTAATTTGTACGTATGGACGTTAAATAAATTATCATAATGAATATTTAATATTTATGAGAAGTTGTAATTGGTTTGTTGGATAATCTCGAGGTAAAGTAATATTTTTGCAAGTTTATTTACCTAAATTAGTTAACTAATACATGATGTCATCATAATTTTGTAGAGGTTCGATATATATAAGTCATGGATGATCGTTCATGGATGTACCGAGATTTACCCCAGGGATTGCGGAGGATGGATTATTATAACGGGGTTCAAGGTTTTATTAATTTCGCAACATCTATTCCCAGAAATTTTACTAGAAGCGGTATTAGGTGTCTATGTAGGAAGTGTTAAAATAAAAAGTGTCTGCATCCAGATGTTGTAATGATGCATCTTCTACACAAAGGGTTTATGGAGAATTACCAGTGTTGGTATGCACATGGAGAAGTATTTGTTAGTAAGAAGAGAATGGGAGAAACGGTGGTTGGGTCAACTTCTAGTGCTAGCAACGTGCATGAAACGACAAATGACAACACTAATCCTTACAGAAATATGGTTATGGATGCAATGAGAATGAATCAAGGTAATGTTAGTCAATGTCCAATCGTAGAAGAAGAACCTAATGCAAATGCAGTTAGGTTTTTTGATTTGTTGAAAGATTCTGACGAACCATTATAAGATGGCTACACAAACCACAATAAATTATCAGTCGTGGCACAGGTGTTCACCATCAAGTCAAATCACGGGCTGAGTGAGGTCCGGTATGATAAAATTATTGAATGGGCGAGAAGCCCATGATGAAACCCCTCGGTTTAGGATACCAGAAAATTGACATGTGCCCTAACTTCTACATGTTATACTACCTTAAAAATGCTGAGATGACCGAGTGCATGACATGCGGGCATTCCCGTTACGAACCCAAAACTAGCATGGGAAAGACTCTAATGGCCTATAAAAAACTTAGATACTTCTCGATCACACTTAGATTGTAAAGGTTATTCATGTCACCAAGGACTGCTGAGCACATGACATGGCACCAAGCACATGATGTGGTTGATGGTGTGATGCTGCATCCTTCTGACAGCGCATCCTTCTGACGGCGTAGCGTGGAAACGCTTTAATAATGTGCATCCAGACTTTTCAGCTGAATCAAGGAATGGACATCTTGGGTTGTGCACAGACGGATTCAACCCATGTGGGTCATTTGCTGCTCCCTATTCTTATTGGTCGGTCATACTCACAGTTTATATCTTGCCACCGGGAATGTGTATGAGGTCGGAGTTCATGTTCTTATCTACTGTCATACCCGGCCCAAGCAGCCTGGGGCGGAATATAGATGTTTGTCTTCGGCCGTTGATTGATGAGTTGGCGCAGTTGTGGTCCTCTAGAGCTTTGACTTACGATATATCGAGGAAACAAAATTTCCTTATGAGGGCGGCTTTGATATGGACTATCAATGATTTTCCAACTTATGGAATGCTTTCTGGTTGGAGCACACATGGGAAACTCACATGTCCATACTGCATGGAAAACAACAAGGCATTCACGCTAGCAAACAGAGGTAAAGCTTCTTTTTTTTACTGTCACCGTCGCTTCTTGCCACTTAATCACAGGTACAGAAAGAACATAAAAGATTTCTTTGTTGGTAGAGTTGAAAAAGATGTTGCATCCCCGTGTCTTTCTGGTGAAGAATTGCATGATGTTGTATTAGAGTACAGTAACATTGTGTTTGGCCTTCAATCAGGTAAGCAAAAGTTTCCTGGTTTTGGTTTGACCCATAATTGGGTAAAGCAAAGTATCTTTTGGGAGCTTCCTTATTGGAAGGCCAATCTACTCCGCCATAACCTTAACGTCATGCACATTGAAAAGAACGTGTTTGAGAACATTTTCAACACCGTCATGGATGTGAAGGGGAAGACAAAGGACAACATCAAAGCTAGATTGGATATAGCTTTATACTATAACCGTAAAAATATGGAGTTGGTTTATGATGAGTCACAGGTCGCAAAACCAAGGGCAAGCTTCGTGTTAGAGAAAAACGCACAATTGCTAGTCTACAAATGGCTTAAGAGTCTGCGTTTTCTGGATGGACATGCATCAAACATATCAAGGCTGGTTAATATAGAGGACTGCAGATTGTATGGAATGAAGAGTCATGACTGCCACGTGTTCATGCAAACACTCATCCCATTAGCTTTTCGTGATTTATTGCCAAAGGGAATATGGGATGCACTAACGGAAATCAGTCATTTCTTCATATATATATGTTCCAGCAAGTTGAATGTTGAGCACATTGCGAGGCTTCAAACGAATATCATCGAGACACTATGCAAACTTGAGATGATATTCCCTCCATCATTTTTTGACTCAATAGAGCATCTCCCTATACATCTACTGTTCGAGGCAAAAGCTGGAGGACCGGTCGAGTATAGATGGATGTACCCATTCGAATGGTTAGATATTATAGTTGCAATGTAATTCATATATAAAAGTATTTTCTATGTTTTTCTTAATTGAAAATACTTGAATTGTAATTCAATGCAGGTACTTGTTTAATCTCAAGAAAGAGGTTAAGAACAAGGCGCATGTTGAGGCTTCGATATGTGAGGCCTATATTGTTGAGGAGATCTCAATATTTATCTCGTACTATTTCGAACCTCATCTAAGAACAAGAATGAATCGCGTTCCATGGCATGATGATGGCGGTGAAGTGCCTTCCAGTGGGAAGTTGTCAATATTCTCCAATACTGGACGACCCACACCTAAAAATGTCGTAAAAGGAAGATATTTGTCAGAAATAGAATTCAAACAAGCACACAACTACGTTCTATTTAACTGTGATGAGCTGAGACCTTTTATTCAGTAAGTTTATATATGTGTAATACTAATTAAACTTTGTCAGTAATATACTGTTAATTATATATTGTAATATCATACACTCATTATCATTTGCAGGCAGCACCGACAATATTTGCTCTCCAATAACTCACAGCTGACCGAATCCCAGATCTTTCAATTACAAGATGAACAATTTGCCACGTGGTTCAGAACACATGTAAGCACTGTCACAAACTCATTCTAACTGCAAAATTACTGTACGCATGCATGTCATAACGAGATTCAAGTTCATTTACTGTTTATTGATGTACATTACATATATACAAGGATTATCAAATGGGAAGGAGTGCGCCTAAGTCATTGTCTTCACTAAGCCTCGGGCCTGCAAGAAACGTTAAGTGCTACAACGGGTATTTTGTCAATGGATATGTTTTCCATACTGAAGAATACAGGCAAGAAAGAAAGACATACAACTGCGGTGTTTGTGTTAAGGGATCCAATAGTAGTGAGTTAGAAGTTGACTACTATGGTAGATTAGAAGAGGTCGTTGAACTGCAATATCATAGCGAGCAGAATAAAGTGTTTTTATTCAAATGTTATTGGTATGACACGACTAATAGAGGAATCAGAATTGATTTGCACTATGGTCTGGTCGAAATCAACTCAAAAGCTAGACACCGTAACATAAATGATGTCTTTGTTTTCGCAAAGCAATGTCAACAAGTTTATTACACATACACCGCTTCATTTAGAAATGATCGATCAAGAGTTGATTGGTTGTCCATTGTAAAAACGAAACCACGGGATCGTGTCGAGGTTGTTCAGGATGAGAACGAAGACACAAGTGTGCGAGATGAAGTCTTTCAAGTTAGTGAGTTGGTTAAACCATATTGAGTTGCTCCTTCGATTGAATTGGAAGAAAATTCAAATTTTCGTGTTTTCGATGATAGTCTTATTGATGTTGACGTAGAGGAGTTGAACATTATTTTGAGCTCTAGCAGACAAGCAAATGTCGATGAAGAAGATGATATCCATATTGAAGATTACGATGAAGATTATGACTATTTAATTGATGACGAAGAAGAAAAAAATTCTGATTAACTATCAAAACGAAGCCCTGTGTAAAACCCTTTTCTTCATGTAATTTACATTATGGATGATATATTTTGTAACACGAAATATATATTTATTGTTTAAGCATTGTTGCTATTGTTTTGTGCGATAGACAGTTTATCATTGAAGTTTTTGCAGGAAGGTAAATAGGAAATACAAACACCGACATAAATACCGACAGAATCATGTCCGTCGGCATCTCATATAGAGTTCGAAAATAATTACAACAATATGTCACAATCACCGACGTCAATACCGACAGAATCATGGCAGTTGACATCTCACAGAGAGTTCAAAAATAATTACAACAAAATACCACAATCACTAATGTAAATATCGATAGAATCATGTCCGTCGGCATCTTACAGAGAGTTAAAAAATAATTACAACAAAATACCACAATCACTGATGTCAATACTAATGGACTTATCGACGCCGATACCGACGGAAGATGTCCGTCGGTAATTTGTCAGTGGTCAAATTTTACCGGCACAAATATCGATGGAATGTGCGAATCCCAAAGGGTATGAATTGAATGCACCTCTAACCGTGTCAGATTACCGATGGAATCATCGACGGACCGCGAAAAATATGGAGGGTAATTAAAAATTTTGGTGTGAAATTCAAAAATTACCGACGGATTTTTGACCTGTTATCGACAAATTTAAAAAAATAATAATAATTTTTAATTGCTGTCGGTGAATCCATAGGTGAATCTGCCCTATAAATTCCAGCGCCCGCCGCTTCGATTCATTTTTTCTTCTCCTCCGTTTTTCACCTCAAAATTTTGATTTTTTTCCTCTCAATCCTTCAAGGCTTTCACCTAGAATCTCTAGCAAGATTTGTTATGAATGTTCATCACATTAAAGGTAAATGTTTTCTTCTATTTTACTTTATTTCATTTTTAGTTATTTTTATTTTTGTTATGTTTTTTGTTTTGGTTTCTTTTTTTGTAATGTAAATAAAGTTTTGAACTCAACACATTATTAAGGTATGTATGTTTCTTTCCTAAAGTCTATAGTTTTTTTTTTTTTGAATTTATTGAATTTTTTTTTTAGTGGCATAATTGTTATTAGTTAATTTGTTGAATGTGTGTTGTTAATGTTGAATTTAGTTGTTAATGTTGAATTTAACTTAGAATTAGTAATTGAATATGTTATAATAATTAGTAATTTAGTTTAATTATTTTCATTGATTTTAATTGTTAGTCTATAATTTTTTTAATTTATTGAATATATTTTATTGTTGTATTGCCCTAATTATTGATTAATTTGTTGAATTAATATTGTTAATGTTGAATTTACCTTAGAATTAGTAATTGAATATGTTAGAATAATTAGTAATTTTTACTCTATTATTGCATGATTTGTGTTTAATTGTTTTCATTGATTTTAATTGTTAGTAATTGAATATGTTAGAATAAATAGTAATTTTACTCTATTATTGCATGATTTGTGTTTAATTGTTTCCATTGATTCTAATTGTTAGTCTATAATTTTTTTTTAATTTATTGAAATATATTTTATTGTTGTATTGCCATAATTATTGATTAATTTGTTGAATTAATATTGTTAATGTTGAATTTATCTTAGAATTAGTAATTGAATATGTTAGAATAAATAGTAATTTTACTCTATTATTGCATGATTTGTGTTTAATTGTTTCCATTTATTTTAATTGTTAGTCTATAATTTTTTTAAATTTATTTAATATATTTTATTGTTGTATTGCCATAATTATTGATTAATTTATTGAATTAATATTGTTAATGTTGAATTTACCTTTGAATTAGTAATTGAATATGCTGGAATAATTATTAACTTTACTCTATTATTGCATGATTTGTGTTTAATTGTTTCCATTTATTTTGAATTTATTGTTTTGTTGTATTGGCATAATTATTGAATCATTTTGAATTGTAATTGTTAATGTTGAATTTACTTTAGGATTAGTAATTGAATATGTTGGAATAATTAGTATAAATTGGGTCCATTGGTTGTGGTTATTGTGAATATTTGCAAGTTTGTAGATTTGGGTAGTATACAATATAGGGGAGGTGCTGTCGAATTTTTTTTAATATTTGCATTTAATTATATAATTGTTTATATAAAATTGGGTAGATGCGGAGAATGAAAATTAGAGCTAGTCATTCACGTCCGGTCGCAGCAAGTTCGTCTAGCAGTGAGGACGATATTTCCTTAGGTGCCTCTCAAGAAGAGGCACCTACACCACCTGCGCCGTCAACCGATGTTGCCTCTTTCAGCATTGGTTCACAGCGTAGATGCGGCGTGCCTTCAAAGCAGAATCAATTTACCCGTAAGTACGAGGCACAGTGGAAGGACGACCTTTCAATGTAAGTTTGTTACGGTTTTAGTTTTTTTTAAAAAAAAAAAATTTAACATAATTTATGAAGTAATCATTATTTCATTAATTTCATTTATTTTCAGGTTCACAAACATTGAGGCTACCCGAGTAATATCATCGGCGTTTAAATCGTCGATGGAGATTCCATTGTTTCAATGGAGTCAGATATCAAGGCATTCTAAATGGATGCCTCAAATCAATGCATGGTTTTCCAGATTTGAGGTTAGTGTTAATATATAATTTTAAGCTTATTTTTAATAAATTATTAATATAATTGTAAATAAAATTATTATTTTTTAAAAAAATTAAATTTTTATACACAGGATCGATTTTGCTATGACAGTAAACATAACACTGTTGTGAGGAGGGTCTGGAAAAATCACGCGGCAACCAGGTAACATCGAAAACAATACAATTTTTTTTTTAGAAAAAAATTTATGTTTCGAAATGTATTTTTTTTCTTGTGTGATTTTTGGTACGAAGCCCAAAAAAGGGTTAAAAAAACAGCGAGGGATAGGGGGTTCCAAGGCTGGAACAATGTTGCGGTTTGGAGGGATTTTAAACTGATGTACATCCCGGAAGATATATGGCCGCACTATCTTCAGCACGTGACGTCTGAGCGGTTCACACCACGCTCACAGTCTAGTTCTGGCAACCAGAATCAGCCAATTCATGGCTCGGTGACAACGCACACCGGTGGCTCCGTTTCGTTTGCTGTACATGCGAAACGGATGGTAAGATTAATTTAAATGAAATATTTTGTTCAATTAATTTGTTAATAAATTGTGAAACGTTTGTTGTTAATAAATTTTTTTCACTATAGGCTACATCTCTTGGACGTGAGCCGAATACGATAGAGCTCTTTGTAGAGACGCACATGCGGAGTCAAGACAGCCAAAAGGGGGCTCAACAGTTCGTTGACAACCGTGCTCAACATTTCGTGGTATGTTTGTTCAACCATTTTATTTTGTAAGTTATTATTATGTTTATTGAATTGAATATGATGATTACTTTTTTTATTTTCAAGAGACCTATAATAATCGGTTGAAGGAGAGATACATGGACAATCCAACAACGCATCCGGAATTCGATCCGAATTTGTGGATGGAGGTTGGATCGTCAGGTGGACCCGATAAAAATCAGATTTACAGGCTCTCCAACACTACGGCCGACAACTTGCGGCCGGCCCGTAGTGCTTCAATCGTCGGGAGCTCCCAATCTAAGGAGTTTGTGGCCTTGCAGCAACACACGGCTCAGCTCACCGAAAAGTACGACCACCTATCAGAGGCGTACGCACAACTCAAAGAACAACAAAGAGTGGAGTCTGAACAACAAAGAGCGGCCTACGAATAGCTTTGCGAAATGGTCATAAACATGTCACAAGGTGGAACATGTGCACCTAATCCTTTTTGGTCGTATGACAAGCAGCCTCCTCCTCCTCCTCCTCCTCCACCACCTTTATATTAATTTTTAATACACATTATTTCCCTTTAAAATTTCATTTAATATTTTTTTGAAACACATTCATTTTGTAATGAATATTATCTAACTTTGATTTTTTTGTTTTTGATGCTTAATATAAATTTTATTTGCATATTTGGTTTTTATTACCATTAATTTATATCATTTTATGTTATGTATTCTAAATAATTTCTAAAAAAATATATAAAAAAAAATTACAAAGGGATTTACCAACGGAATTAATCCGTCGGCATTAGACAGTAGCCGCCACCATCACCGACAAATTTCCAGACGAATACATTCGGTCGGTATTTTCATGACTCACCAACATATTTACCGACGGAATTATTCTGTTGGTATTTTAGCTTACCGACGAATTTACAGACAAATATATGTGGTCGGTATTTTAACAATTCACCGACACATTTACTGACGGTAACTATCTGTCGATGAATTGTTATATCACCGACGGGTTAACATCCGTCAGTATATTTCAAGCGGGAAACCTTTTTTTTTTTAACACGCAAATTCCGTTTGTAAAACTGTCGATAAATGGTTTTTTTATTTTTCCGACCGATATAGCGACGGAATGAGAAATCACCGACGAAAGGTAAGCCGACAGACATTTTCCATCGGTAATGTAGTCGGTAAATAATTTACCGACGTACTCAATCATCCACCGACAGAATATTTCCGTCGGTAAAATTGTGAAATCTTGTAGTGTTTTTACTCGCTAGTCTAATATATTTATACATTTTTAAAAACATTTGAAAGCAAAAAACATATGAATTCATATAAGAAAATTAACAAATAAAAAACAAGAAATCAAGCAAAAGCACGATAGTAAAATGAATTCAATGATTTATAAGATACTAAAGCTTCTTATTTACCTAACAAAACCATATCAATTAATCAAATATTTATCAACCAAATTAATTGTGAAATATTATTCTATTCTATCAAAAATCCTCCCTCGAGTAGAATTGAAATTATCAACACCCGATAACCTATTGTATTTCTATGCAAGTTTAATAACATATAAGCACATTAATTCTATACTATTTCAAAATAATAACCGAAGAAATAACATTAGCACATTTTTGTTTCGTGAAATACTTAATAAGAAGCAAATAGCATATAAAATCTTTTGATATTAATATGCATAACAATTCATTTGTCAACGAGATAAAATGCATTCTTCTTCGTGTTTCTATTGTACGCAACGTTGAATTGCAAATTTCAATGTTGAAAAACCCTTTTCCTCTAGCTATGATTGTTTCGAATCCTTTTCCTCTCGCATTTTAATTGTCTTATAATGGCTTCTTTTTATTTTCCCAAGAAGTTGTTTTTCACCTTTGACCTCTTATCTTTATCTTACCATCGAAGTTGCCTTGACTAGACATCTACAACAAAAATCATGCATGTTTTGCTACGATACATCCATGGAATTTCTAATAAGAAAGTTTGCAATCCTTAAGAAAGGAAACTTCACTTTCCTCCTTTCATTCATGTAAAACGTGTACACAATTGAAATAGACCTTTTCAAGATTAATATTTTTATTTAATTAGCTTCTAAATAGACATCATCAATGCCATAAATCGAAATCCAGGTAGAGCCATCGCTTAGTTTGAATTTCAAGAATTAAATATTGATTTCTCACTCCAAAAGTACATTTCATGAATTTATTTTTTCTGCGTGAAAATAAATAAAATAGAGAATTGAAGATAAAAAGTATAAAATTTGAAAGTAAGAGTGTGGTGAAATGAGATAAAAATCAATCAAATAAAATACCCATAAACTTTAGATTTGCTAGTCCTCAAGCAAAAGAAGAGGAAGAAAGACAAAAACCAGATGAAATGGTTGTTGCTTTACAGGAATGCCTAATAGATTGCACAAGGATAATTATTCAGATACAAGTCTAAACATTGAACAAGCTTTGAAACTAATTCTAGAGCTCACCGAAAACCTTTTAGGATGTATGTGAAAACAATCTCAACCTTTTAGCATGTTTGTGAACTTCATATGCCCAATTTTCAAATCTGCTCTCCTCCAATGCATAATCAGTGCATTATCAAAGATCAGAAGGTTTCTGTATAGGTCCAAGCAAAGAAAAGATATGGAAGAAGGATCCCATTCTCTTATTGTGATGACGCCATTTTTACTTCTTTTTAAACACGCTACAAGTCCCATTCTCCAAGATTCTTCGTAAAAATACAAGATGAGTGTTAAGTTACACATTGTCCCTGGTGTGTAAAAGTAAGAGAAGCTTTAAGAGGAAATGAAGAAGAGAGAAAAAGTCCTTGAAATTATGCTGAAGAGATGATGGCATGGGACGCGAGACTTGATGGAGCGGCCACTGTGCGAAGAAAATGTCCCCTCCCTTCTTCTTCTTCCTCTTTTTTTTTCTTTTTTCTTTTTGTAGCTCGATGATGGTATTTTGCCTGTCGAACTCTCCATCAAATAGACTTTGAATGTGCCTTTGGAGTCATTGGGAATTGTAAAATCCTGCTTGGTAACGTGCTTCTCGTACCCCACCTATATCTATATTTTAGCAAGCATTAGATGTTGAAGGATACTTCATTGCTTTGAATACATTGAATGTAACATGCTCATCTTGTACTACGAGTATCAGCTTGCCTTGTTGGACATCTACAATAATTCTCAATTTCAATTTTCTTATTTCTTTTATAGCCAAACAAGCTCTTATCCTTCCCACGAGGTAATCGATTTCACTTGCTCTTTCGAATTGTTCTTCACAGTGCTTGTAAATGACCCTTATGATCTCTCAAACATCATATTGTCCAATTGCCCTACTTGTCTTTCAAGATTATAGATAGAAGCTTATTGATTTTAGATTGATATTGTAAATGACCCTTAAATTGTTGCATGTATGCAGCATTGCGGTGAAAAGTCCACCCTTATAGGTTTGAAGTAATCAGGAAAATGGGGTAGACAAGGAATTATTGTCTTTTAATTTATCCACGAAAAGCAGGAATGGAAGTCACCACTTAGTAATTTAATCACTAGAAACCCTAACTAGTCTTAGAGATCAGATACAGGAACTAACTACATAAACGGAAGGTATTAGCACCCCAAATACACCCTAACTAAGGTAAGTTGTTTTGTTTAATTGTTTGATAAAACTAAGATCTTGTCGTGTTTTCTAATTGTTGGCCCGTCTAAGGTTTAAGAAAAGTCCTTCTCCGTAAGAAGATCCTTATCTTATGATATCAAGTAAAAGCTTAATCATTCTAATGTCTATATAAAAGAACTACCTTTTTAATATCAGGAATACGTTTTACGTATAAATTCATAATCTCAGATACTAAAAGAAAACAAAATATTTTTTTGGTGTTTTTTTGAAATATTGGTGTAGTTCTCAAGACTTTAATAAACTAGTTATTAAAGACAAAATGAATGCTAAAACATATTTTTATTTTTTTTTTAATTTTTGTATGAAAATAGGATATGATTTTTTTTTTCTTTGAGAGACTTGACCGTATGCATCAATACAAAACATTTTTTTGTGTAATTTTTTTAGCAACATTTCGGAGAAAAGTCTGGTATTTTAATACTGGATTTATATCTTTACAATATAAAAATACAAACTGAATTTAAGCAAAATTGATAGAAAAATACATGGGAAAATCATAAATTTTTAAAATGATTTTTGAATTTTTTATTAATATATAATATTATATTATAATATTGGGATGGGCTTGACCCAATTATATTTGGATGGGCCCATCCTGTCTGGGTCGAAATTAGCCTAAAGGTGTTGGATCGATGTTGGCCCAATAGATATTCCTTATCTTTGGGACTGGGCCGAACCCGACCCAGTCATTCTGGTCTAGGTCGGCACTGTCCAACCCAGAAAACAATGGAGAAACTCTCTAGTGTTCATATGCAATGTGAACAGTAGAGTAGCTAGGAGAAGAAGGAGGAGGAAGAGAAGGAGGAGAGGCTGGCCTGGGGTGAGGTGCTGTCGTTCACGATGGCAGTGTTGTGGTAATGGTTTTAGGTGGCGGTTCCTCCTATTTTATCCTATTTCTGTGTTGCTTCTTCTTTCTGTTTATGTTCCCCTGCTTCTCTATTTCTTCTTTTGTTTCTGACAATGGTGGCTTTGTTGTTGATGGTGGCTCAAGGCAATTCTTATGGTGGTGGTGAGGAAGGTAGGTGATGGTGGTGGTGGTGTTGTTAGTAATAGAGGGAGATAGACTGTTTTTCTCCTCTTTTCCTTTATTTTTTGTTCTTCTATGTTTCCTTTTCTTCCCTTTCTTACTCCCTTATGTGTTTTCCCTTCTCTTATGTTTTTTTTTCGTTATCCTCTATATATTCTCACTCGTCCTTTTTTTTATCTCCTTCCTCCTCCCTCCTTTTTTTTTTCCTTTTCCTTTCGAGTGGTATTTATAGGGGCAAGGTGAAGAAATATGGAAATATATGCAGCGATTCCATGCAGGATTCAAGTGCAGAAATCCTGCATGGATCTTCTGCACACATTACTCTATTGAGAGATCCCTTGCTATAATTCTTCATTTCATTTATGTCATGATCTCTATAATTTCTACATCAAATCATGTATATATATAGTAAGAAGTAATGACCTGTAATGTATGAAATGCCTATTTAAAGGCACGAACAATATACATGAATATAAGTTCAGTTTTCCTACATGGTATCAGAGCCCTCTATCACTATGGCATCTTCTTCTTCAGTTCAAACAACGTTTTCTGCTTCTTCTCTTGAGACTACACTCCTAAAATCACATTTGCCTGATATCTCCATCAAACTAGCTTTAAACAATTATCTTCTGTGGAAAGCACAGGTTCTTCCTGTTTTACGTGGCTATGGACTCCTTGGATATGTGAAGGATGAAGTCCCTTGCCCAGAATCAACTATCATTGGTGAGAATGGTGAGTTGCAAACAAACCCTGCTGCAGTAGTTTGGCTGCGCACGGATCAATTGATCCTTGGATGGATCAACAGTTCACTATCTGATGGACCTCTTTCCCAAGTCATCAATAGTGAATCTTCGCATGATGCATGGCAAGTGTTAGAGACCCTTTATGGCACTCACACCTGAGATCGCATCCAACAAATCAAAGGCGAATTGCAGTCTCTAACAAAAGGTACTTCTTCACTGGAAGATTATTTACAAAAAGCAAAAGCTTTGGCTCTATCTCTCTGTGGTGCAGGTAAACCAATGGATGATGATGAATTCATCATTTGTATTCTTTGGCGATTAGGATCTGAATTTGATCCTATAGTAGTAGCATTAAATGCTAGAGACACTTTTCCATCTCTTGAAGGAATTATTAGCAAACTTCATGACTTTGAAATTCAAATTCAAGGAGCAAGAACAACTGCTCCCTCTATAGCATTTTATACAAATCATGGCCGCACAAACTCAAAGCCATGGATAAACACCAGCACTCGTGGTTGCAATCATCACAGCTTTACTATGAGAAATCTCCCTAACAACACTCCACTACGAGCTAAAGAGACTCGTTTTCCCCGCCAAAATGGAAGCTTCAATGGAACCCGTCAGAAACAAATTCCACATAACAGTAATCATGGGCGTGGTAGCATCACTTGTTTTCGATGTGGGGGACCTAATCACAAAGCAGATGGATGTTTCGCATCTGATGAAGAAGCTGATCAGTACAAGGCCTTTGCTGCAATCAAAATTGGTGAAACTGCAGAAGATCCATGGTATTCTAACACTGGAGCAAACCAGCATATGACGTCTAATACTAATGAAGTCCAAGGTATTATTTCTTATCCTGGAAATGAATCTGTTATGGTTGGAAATGGCTAGGGCTTGCCTATTATTGGTACTGGAAACGTTACTATTCCCATTACTAATCTCAAGCTAAAAGATGTTCTTGTGGTTCCTGAAATTAAGAAGAAATTATTATCTGTATCTCAGTTTACAAGAGATAATAACTGTTATTTTCTGTTTTATCCATGGGGCTTTATTCTTAAGGACATGAAGACGAAGCAGGTAATTCTTAAAGGTCTTATGAAGGATGGGTTATATCCGATCAATCTGCAGCAATTCTCTACAATTCCAGTCAGTTTTTTAGCAAATAAAGTGTCCAGCAGCCTATGGCATGCACGACTGGGACACCCTCAAGCCAGAATTCTTACAAAGTTATGTTTACCATCTATGGACAAACAAAATGCTTTCTGTGAAAGCTGTGTTTTGGGAAAATCAACAAAGTTACCGTTTGAATCTAGAAAATCATATGCTACTACTTTTCTACATACATTGCATTCCAATGTCTGGGGTCCTGCTTCTGTGCCTTCTTTTGATGGAAATCGATTCTATTTAATTCTTGTTGATGAGTATTCTCGATATATATGGTTATTTCCTATGCATCGAAAATTTGATGTAGCAATAATATTTCCTTCCTTTCTCAAGCAAATGGAAACACAATTTGATGCACATGTTAAAATATTTCGAAGTGATGGAGGCGGTAAGTTTGTTAATCAAATTCTGTAGAATCTTTTCAAAACTAATGGCATCGTTCATAGAATTTCATGTCCAAGAACACCAGAACAAAATGGATTAGCCGAACGACATCATCGACATATCGTAGAAACAGGATTGACTCTGCTATCACATGCTTCTGTCCCAATAAAATTCTGGTCTGCAGCATTTCGCTCTGCAGTGTTCCTAATTAATCGCTTACCGACTTCAGTCTTGGGTTACAAGTCACCGCATGAAGTGGTTTTTGGCTCTGCTCCTACTTATGACTCCTTCCGAGTGTTTGGATGTTCTTGTTATCCCTTGCTGGCACCATTTGGTCGTTCAAAGTTGGGTTTTAAATCCACATGATGTGTCTTTCTTGGTTACTCTACCAATCACAAAGGCTATATCTGCTTTGAGCCACGGACACATCGCTTCTACATATCACGCCATATGAAATTTAATGAACTCCAATTTCCTTATAAGTGCATGCAGCCACCTGATACACATGCCTCTCACAAATTAAGGCACTTCCTCGACTACTCAAAACTGTGGCAGAAAAATCAATCGCCACAGCTACACAAGTCAGTTCTCATGGTCCAGCAACACTTGTTCCACATATTGATATTGTTCAAGAAGTTCAGCATCTCAATCTGCAGCTTCTGCTTCATTATCTTCATCCACAGCAGCAGTAAATCTTGTTGATTCTCTTGCATCTGCTCCACCTTCACAGCGACAGCATCATATGATTACACGCACTCAGACAGGGAAGCTAAAACCCAAGGTATTTATTTCTTCCCGACATCCTATCCCTGCCTGTTTTATTGATGATCTTGTTGCCCAACCCCAAGAGCCATCCTCAGTTCAACAAGCTCTCTAACATCCACATTGGATTCAAGCAATGTAGGCTGAAATGGATGCCCTTCACAACAACAAAACCTGGACCTTGGTACCTAGACAAGCCAACATGAATATTATCAGCAGCAAATGGGTGTTTAAAATCAAAACACGATCTGATGGTTCCATTGAAAGGTATAAAGCTCGGTTGGTGGCTCGTGGATTTTCACAGCAACCCGGACTTGATTATGATGAAACATTCAGTCCTGTTATCAAACCAAGCACCATTCGACTTATCCTCACCATTGGCTTGTCTCACGGCTGGTCTGTCAAACAACTAGATGTCAGTAATGCCTTCCTTCATAGAGATCTACAGGAGCAAGTGTATCTGGCTTAACCTCCAGGTTTTGCAAATTCCTCTCATCCAGATTATGTTTGTCACCTTCATAAAGCTTTATACGGGTTGAAATAGGCTCCTCGTGCATGGTACCTCAAATTCAGTAACTACATTCAGCAAATGGGATTTACACGATGCCCCTATGATCAATCCTTATTTTATCTCCACCAAGGCTCAGACATTCTCCTTTTGCTCATTTATGTTGATGACATTCTTTTAACATGCAGCTCATCTTCACGGATTATCAAGCTTATTGCCCATCTCTCTGCTGTCTTCCATATGAAAGACCTTGGTGACATTCATTATTTCTTAGGCCTTCAAATTGCCCGTGATGAGTCTACAATCACAATCACTCAAACACGGTATCTGTTATCTCTTCTTCAGAAGTTTGGTCTTGATGGTGCCAAACCAGTAAGCACTCCACTGGCAGCAGGTTCTTCCATGTCTGCCACTGATGGTGTTCCCTTAGTTGATCCTTCTCATTATCGTTGTTTGGTTGGTTCTCTGCAATACCTCACCCTGACCAGACCAGACATTTTGTTTGTTGTACATCATGTCTGCAGATTCATGCAGGCACGTCATGATACTCATCTTGTTGCTGTGAAAAGAATTTTTCGGTATTTGAAGGGGACACTCAATGTTGGACTGCATTACATTCGCAATCCTGTTCACAAACTTCGTGGTTTTTGTGACGCTGATTGGGCTGGCTGTAGGGATGACTGACGTTCCACTACGGGGTTCACTATCTTTTTAGGCACAAATTTGATATCCTGGGGTGCTAAGAAACAAGTCAAGGTGTCTAGGTCAACCGCTGAGGCAGAGTATCGCGCCTTAGCTTCCACTACAGCTGAGCTCATGTGGTTTGTCCATTTACTCAACACTATTGGCCACTGTGTTCCTTCTCCTCAGCTCTACTGTGATAATATTAGTGCCATCCATATGGCTAAAAATCCAGTTTTTCATCATCGTACAAAACACATTGAAATAGATGTTCACTTTGTCCGCGAACGAGTTACAAGTGGTGCTCTTTCCTTGGCTCATATTCCAGGATCCGATCAAATTGCGGATATTTTTACCAAATCACTTTGTGCTGCAACATTTACATTGAATCACGCCAAGCTCTGCCTCGGTCCAGCCCCGCCTTGAGCTTGAGGGGGGATGAAGAAATATGGAAATATATGCAGCGATTCCATGCAGGATTCAAGTGCAGAAATCTTGCATAGATCTTCTGCACACATTACTCTGTTGAGAGATCCCTTACTATAATTCTTCATTTCATTTATGTCATGATCTCTATAATTTCTGCATCAAATCATGTATATATATAGTAAGAAGTAATGACCTGTAATGTATGAAATGCCTATTTAAAGGCACGAACAATATACATGAATATAAGTTCAGTTTTCCTACACAAGGGGAGCGGGATCGATCCTACCCCTGTCCCAGTATGGCGCATGGCGAGCGAAGCCACCCTACTATACCCCGGTGCTGGGCAAAAAAGTGGCATTGTAGGGGAGATAAACTTCTTCTTCCCCTGTTTATGCACATCCAAGGAAAGAAGAAGCGTAATGTCGTTCAAAATGACAACATTTCATGCTTTCTCACTTCTTTTTTTAATGAACAATGCATGAAACGATGTCGTTTTGGACAAAATACGTCATTTCATTTAAAAGAAAAAAAAAGCACTAAAATGTGTCACTTTTTAAATCAATCCTTAATTTTTTATTTGTTCAATTAAGTCCTTAATTGCAATTTTGATTTTAAAAATCAACTGCATCCCTGCTAAAATCGGATGTCAGCCTTTAAGTTGGTTGTCTTTTTCACTTTAGTCCTTGGTTTTGAATTTATGCAAATTGACCCTCAATTGATCAATAAACTTATAATTTCTTCAATTTAGCCCTTGATACAATCAATTTCAGTCACTCTATTTACGCGTCTTTTTTATGGTTTGGTCCTTGGTTTCATATTTCTTCAATCAAGTCTCTAATTGACCATCAAACTTCAATATTTATGCAATTAAACCCTTGATTTGACCAAATCAACTCTTAAAAATTATAATTTGAACCCCAAACTTTAATTTCTTTCAATTAAAGCCTAAGTTGACTTAAAAAAATAGTTTTTCTTGCAATCGAACCTTCCATAAATTCAATTAACCCTTTAATAAAATTTAATTGGGTCCATAAACATCTGATTTTGGACTTTTCTTCCTTAAATTGAATTTTCCTTGTCAATAAGGCTTTTATTAGTAAAAAACAATATACTGTCAAATTTCAATCTTTGTATTTTTGAACCTTCTCAACCAATTTCTAGTTATTTTTTAGGCGCTCTGGCATCCTCTTCTCACTGCTATTATTTTTTAGATTTTTTCTGAATATCTTTTTTTATTTTTTTGTATTTTTTTTTTGTAGGGACCAAAAAATAGGTAACAACATAAAGAAATGGAAACGGTAATTTAAAATTTTTTTGGAGTCCCAAAAATCATGTTAAACAATCTAGAGTTGTTTGGGTTTTATATGAACATTATCTGAAGTTCATAACTTCTTTCTAAGGTTTGATTAGTTTCTTTATGGTTGGGTTATCACAAACCATAAACAGTGCAAGTTTCTGACCTCTAATAGGAATCTACACAAATCACCAATCAAAAATCTCTTAAAACTATTTTTAAAAGAGATCGATCGCTATGCCTTTAAGTGCTAACTCTCTATTTTTGCTTTTGGTGTTTCTTTGTACATATATTTTATAACTTACATGGTTTTTTCTTTCTACACAAAAACATAAGGCATGATATTCTATTTATAGGGAAATCTTAAGACCTTATAAATTAGAAAAATATCATTTCCCCCCTGAATAATATAACATATATTATTTTAGAGTAATTTTAGAAATTTATGTAATCAAGTGCCTACTTAATTTTTCTAAGTCTAGAATCCATGTATTAATTACATTCAGTTTTTAATTTCTAAAATTTATTTGGAATCAAGTCACATTTGATTAATCATCCCAATTTAATTTTTAAACCAATGGCTTTTATTGTATGTGATCCATTAGGTTTTTAATATGTAGACTCAAATATAAATTATAATCCTAATAAAAATAGAATTAAATAAATTAAACAATTTAATTTATTTTCAATTCAACAATTAATTGATTTATATTTAAACCTCAAGTGCACTGTTTAACATGTCTCAATCCCCTAAACATTATGAAAGTCATATATGGTTTGACTTAGTATTTTACTGAGTAGTTTCATGATGTAATTATTATTCTTCTATTAAGAATATTTTAATTTTGACATTAGAACATGGAGTGTATTTGATCTATTAAATCATGTTTGTTCTCAGCACTTATAGTCATTAATTCTTTGAATAAGATTTGAGATATTTTTAAGTTTTATTCCATATTGCATAAGGATTTTGTCATCAATACTATTGAGAACATTTTGAACAATTCTCATGGTTCACCTAGAGTAATGAATCCTTTTTTAATCATTCAAATACCTTTATATAATTCATGTTATACTCAATATATGCCCGTTTGTTATCCTTAATTAGGACAACGTGTAGTTAGGATCAAAGCTAACATTTTCTATATAAGATAACATGGTGATCTCAAGTCTAAGGATCACTTATACAATTATCATGTGAGTCTTTTCATAGACACAAGTAATCTCTCTATATGAAATTTTCATACGAGTCATTTTAGTGTACATGTCATTTTACAAGCACTTACCTCAACTTATAAAAATAATTATTTCATTTCATAATAATAATAATAATAATAATATGTATCAGTCTCAACAACTCAAATTAATGTTCATTCTTAATAGAGCATTAAATATAAACATTAAGGAACAATGCATTAATACAATAGAAATCTCATAATTATAACCATTTTATAATTTTCTTTACGAAGTTTTTTTGTCCAAAGAAATTTTATCTTTACTCTAAATTTATTGAATTAAATGTTATTTTCATTAATAAAAGATAAATGAATATTAAAGATAAGGAAAAAAACCATTATTAATTATAAATATGTTTTGCATGAATAAAGTCAATACCATACGTAACCAATTAATTGTCTACATAGCATATACAATAATAGAAAAAATCATCTAATTCTAAAATCTTCAATAATTAGCTTAGCAAGTAAAATTGCTCATAGAGGTTGTTGTGGCCACACAAAAGTAATTAAAATCCATACCCTGTTCAGAGCAAATGACCCCTCTATTAGCCTTCACCTTTCAATATGTATAGATAGCTTTTTTAAGTAAAAAGAAAGGGAAAATAACGTAACTAAAAGTAGGATGGAATGTCTTTACTCTCAAAACCCTTGTAAAATTTGTTTTCGCCACCATAAGGGGCATTTTCGAAGTAGATACTCGACACATGACAGGGGAAAGATTGTCAGCATGCAACCATAACCACAAAAGGAGCCACCACCATCACCTTAATATGAGTTGACTATGTTCTTCTCTCTTCTATGATAATGCCCTACACCTATTTATCAATTTTAAGAGGGGAAAGGATTGACTGTATATTATAGCCCTTATGATTTATAAATGTTTTATTTTTCTCCCTAGATTAAAACTTTTGAAAGTCCAATACAGCCATGAAAATTAAACAGTGATATGTCTTTGATGTATTTGATGCACAACCAAAGGTTACAATTTTGTATTTAAACCATTAACAAACAATTCAAGTTATACCATATATTATTAGAATGGTTTAGTAACAACTTATTTAAGTTGTACTTGATGTTATAACACATCATCTAAATATATTATTTAAGTTGTATTTAGATAACGCGTGATCTGCTTTTCGTAGAATCCAGTAACCAGAGATCGCTAGAAAAAAAAAAGGGACCTTGAGTATTGTTTTTTTGCTAAAAAAACCCATTTCAACCAATTTTTACTCAAAACACCTAGAAAACATCTTAAACACTTTGACAAATCTATTTATGACCTCAAAAAACAAAAAAAAAAAAACTCTAAAAATCAAAATCAACATGAATATAAAAATTTTAATGTGGTGAGATTTGCCTCCAAAAACGAGGATGCTACACATGGACGCGAGGCGTCGGGGGGTCATTTGGATTCACCACTTAGTTGTTTGGTTTAGGATCGCTAGGAAATCTGAGTATATTCATCTTATAAGAGATTTGAAGGCAAGGGACTAGTTGTAGCTAATAAAGGTATTAGCATCCCTAGCACACCTTATGTAACGGCCCGGCCCAACTTGCCATATATTGTTCGCTTTGGGCTTTACCGCCCTCACGGTTTTGTTCCTGGTGACGCGAGCCCATTTCTGAGCCTGACGCCCCAAAACGCGTATAACAAGTTGGCAACCAGCACCACTTATAAGGCCAGCAACACACCCCTCACCCGCCGATGTGGGATCTTACAATCCACCCCCTTAAGGAGCCCGACAACCCCATCGGCACAACCGGACAGCCAGTGAGGTCGACTCTGATACCAACTATAACAACCTGGCTTTCCAAGCCCAAAACACAGTAAATTTTTTTTTTTAATATATATGCATTCAATCCACATGGTGCCGACAATCAATGGATCTAAATCCTCACATCATCAAAATACAATCCATACAATCAACATTTCATTTGAAAGTGAAACTTACACAAACACGTAATATTAAGGTTGCTTGATTTGAAGTTCATATTAGAAATATATACATAGACATGAGTTTGCAGTCTTATCCTACTAATAGTCATCACAATTTTAAACAAAAAGGATCTAATAAAAGTTATACATTCAGTACATTGATTCATACAAAATACATTGTGATTTAAAATACATCTACATAATTCCTTGCAAAAGTAGGTTCCTGTGTATCGGGTTTCCTAGGCATCTCGTTGGTGTGAAGTCCCTGCAGCAGTACAAACATTTAAGAGAATGCAAATACTTAATAATAATAATAATAATGTTAACTAACGGTTTGGCAATTAAATAAAGCATTAACAAATATAATTTCTTCATGTATTTGCTATAACAACTAGTAGTTCATATAGATACTCAAGTTTTCGGATGCCATTCGCCAAAACTAGTCATTCATTTGTCCCGGCCATCCATCCGGATTCCATGGCGAAAGCTGCGTCGCTGCCGATCCAGAATCGGGAGCGGAAACTGCGTCGCTGCCGATCCAGAATCCGTAGCGGAATCTGTGTCGCTGCCGATCCAAAATCGGCAGCGAAGACTGTGTCGCTGCCGATCCAGAATCGGCAACGGAAACTGCGTCGCTGCCGATCCACAATCGGCAACGAAGTCACTATTTTATCCCGGCCATCCATCCGTTTGGATGCCATTAGCCGAAGCTAATCAATCCTTCATCCCGACCGTCCATTCGGACGCCATTAGCCAAAGCTAATCATGCTTTGTCCCGGCCATCCGTTTGGATGCCATTAGCCGAAGCTAATCAATCCTTCATCCCGGCCATCCATTCGGACGCCATTAGCCCAAGCTAATCATTCTTTGTCCCGGCCATCCGTTTGGATGCCATTAGCTGAAGGTAATCACTCTTTTATCCCGGCCATCCATTCGGATGCCATTAGCCGAAGCTAAATCAATCTTTAATCAACATTTAAGCGTTCAACAATCTAATATCGGTTCTAACAATATGATAGTACTCAAGTTAAAATATTTCAAGATTCAACGTAAGAAAAAGAAAGGTGCAAGTCACCTACCTGCTCCACCTGTGGGTCGTTCCTGTCTTGATGATGGTCCAATCCCGACCGCACCACCTAAGACATCAATGGTCACAAATCAACACAGTTGTATTTATTTTATTTTTGAATCATATTCATCATCACACTTATTTCAAGAGTTCATATGTTCACATTCAAGTGTTCCATATTTTACACCATCATATCATGAAATTGTTACTAGCATTTAAATCATTCCTGCCTAGGAGGCTTATTATAGGAATCGGCAGCGAGAACTGGTTCGCTGCGGGCTGCCAGTTCGGCAGAGACAACTGTTTCGCTGACGGCAGCCCGTTCGGCAGCAAAAACTGCATCACTGTTGGTGCCACAGTTTCGCTGCACAACGCACAACTCGGCAGCGAATATCAATTCGCTGCAGGAAGTTCAGTTTTGGTAGCGAAACAGAATTTCGCTGCACAACACACAATTCGGCAGCAAATATCAATTCGCTGCAGGAGGTTCAGTCGCGGCAGCGAAACAGAATTTCGCTGCACAATACACAATTCGGCAGCGAATATCAATTCGCTGCAGGAGGTTCGGTTGCGGTAGCGAAACAGAATTTCGGTGCACAATACACAAATCGACAGCGAATATCGATTCGCTGCAGGAGGTTCGGTTGCGGCAGCGAAACAGAATTTCGCTGTGCAATACACAAATCGGCAGCGAATATCGATTCGCTGCAGGAGGTTCGGTTTCGGCAGCAAAACAGAATTTCGCTGCAGGAGGTTCAGTTGCGGCAGCGAAACAGAATTTCGCTGCGCAATACACAAATCGGCAGTGAATATCGATTCGCTGCAAGAGGTTCGGTTTCGGCAGCGAAACAGAATTTCGCTGCAGGAGATTCAGTTGCGGCAGCGAAACAGAATTTCGCTGCGCAATACACAAATCAGCAGCGAATATCGATTCGCTGCAGGAGGTTCGGTTTCGGCAGCGAAACATAATTTCGCTGCGCAACACACAAATCAGAACCATCAATTTCAGCACATAGTTCTTCAACAAAATTCCAGCAACAACATCACAGCAGAACACATTAAATTTCAGCAACAACATCACAGCAGAACACATTAATTTCAGCAACAATCATCACAGCAAAACACATTAATTTCAGCAGCAACATCACAACAAAACACATTAATTTCAACAGCAACATCACAGCAAAAAACGTTAAATTTCAGCAACAACATCACAGCAGAACACATTGATTTCAGCAACAATCATCACAGAAGAACACATTAATTCCAGCAGTAACATCACAGCAGAAAGCATTAAATTTCAGCAGAACACACACACACATGCATGCTGGCCTACCCATAGTTAAAGCCAGCCTTCTACCATAATTGTTAGATGTTCTGAAATTGACTTTATTTCACTTCTGTTTGCTACTTCTCCTAGTTGATTTCAGTTTCCCTCATAGCTGGCTTAGGTCTTAGATCAATTTTTCTTAGGGTTTTTCTTCTTCATTTTCGTTTTTGATCTCAAGGGGGAGAGGAAAGGGAGTTTCATGACCCATACCTTCTGAATTTAACTAAGTTTGAGGAAGGTTTGACACTATTCTTTTCTCTTCAACTGCTGGTTCTCCTCCTTCTTCTTCCTCCCATGTTTTCCAGCTCTCTTTTTCCTCTCCTCTATGCAGCTGCCCACTCCTCTCTCAAGGTCTCATCTCTCCCTCACAAGCTCACAAGGTAATCTCTACTAGTCTGATTCACGTTTCTGTTGTCAAAGGGGAAGGGAAGAATGGCATCTAGCTACTGGTTTGGGAAGAAGATGGGTCATTCTCTCTCCCCTCTTTGTATTTATACTACCCATCAAATGAAATGGGTTGTTTGGGGGTTGGTTTAGGTGTGTCCTTATCCTTGTTTGGTTTATCTAAAACCAGTTTTACCCCTCCCTCCCAGCTCTGCGTCACTGTTGATTAAGAAATCGGCAGCGAAAACTGCATCGCTGCTGATTTCTGCCTCGGCAGCGAAAACTGCGTCGCTGCCGATCCAGAAATCGGCAGCAGAAACTGCGTCGCTGCCGATCAAGAAATGGGCAGCAGAAACTGCGTCGCTGCCGATCAAGAAATGGGCAGCGAAAAACTGTGTCGCTGTCGATTTCTGTATCGGTAGGGAAGGCTGCGTCGCTGCCAAATCCAGAATCGGCAGCAAAAACTTGAGGGATCTACTGCCATATATTGTCCGCTTTGGGCTTTACTGCCCTCACGGTTTTGTTCCTGGTGATGCGAGCTCATTTCTGAGCCTGACGCCCCAAAACACGTATAACAAGTTGGCAACCAGCACCACTTATAAGGCCAGCAACACACCCCTCACCCGCCGATGTGGGATCTTACACCTTACCTTACCTGAGGTAAGCTGCTTTGTGATTTGATGTGGTTTAAAGGTTTTGATGATTTTCTGGTTGGTGGTCTATCTGTGATTTAGAATTTGAGATTTACTTGTATGAATAAACCTGATGTATAATAATTTATTATGAACTCGTGTACCCAAAAAAATTCTTAGAAAAAAGATTATTTGAAAAATACTCCTAATTAAAATTGGTGAACATTTATAATAACTCTAAGAAGTTTTTGGTCAACTCCAATATTTCAAATACCAAGCTCATTTGTAGGTCTAATGTTTTATATCAGGATTTTTAACAATTAATTCTCATAAATTAAAAAATAATGATTTGTTAAAGTATTGGCCAAACTCTCATGAATTTAATAAACTGATTATTAAATCCTAAAATGCATGTGAATATGTATTTTGAATTTTTCTATGAAAATAATATGTAATATGATTTTCTTTGTTTTTTTAAGACACTTGGTCGTATGTGATTAAAACATTTAATTCTTTTTATCTTTTTTATTTTAAACATTCAAAAACATATATAAAAAAATACAAACACACACACACACACATCTCTTTTTACTATATTTTACTCATACACCCACAATTATCAATTTACAAATCACCAAAATTCAAAATAATCCAAACACATTAAAAAACTATAATTTACAAAATAGACCCCCTCAAATTCAAGAACTGTTGGGAAGCTTTTGAGTTGTAGAAACAGTGTTGGGAAGCAGAGGAGCAATGGCGGTGCATCTTTTCCACACGCCATCATTTTTGTCGACGTATAGGACCACACGTCGCTGTCGTTAAAGAAACAAAACCAATGGCATCTGAAACAACTCTTTCACCTTTACCCTTCCCTGCCAGCTGTGTACCTCCATGCTCTTCTAGGAGGTAGATTTGGCCCTCCAAGGCTTCGATCCCATTTTCCTTTCTTTCTTCCAAGGCCAACGGTGAGCTTGATCTTTGCCTACAAAACAAATAAAGAAAGAAAAACACGCAAAAGTTGATTTTATTTTTTTGAGATTTGTTTAAGCTTTTTGTTTCAATCTTTCTCTCCATTTGTCTCCATCAATCTGAGTTGTTGTTAGTAGCGAAGAGGAAGGGATAAGGATGTGATGGGTGTTTGTTGGTTTTCGTGTTGATGATAGTTGGCTTCAGTAGTGAAGGATACTGGATTTTTTGAATGGGTCTAGTCGGTTGGAGTGACGATTGAGCTTAGGTTGTTGTGATGATGGGGTTAAGAGAATAAAGACGGCAGTTGTAGTTGTTGACATGACCAAAAGATTGATGTCTTATCCCAAGTGCAAGAATGTCGAAGTAATAAATAACCTGGCAAGACCGAGACTGAACCATAGGGAGGTTAACTATATAAATTATAAATAACAACAACAACAACAACAACAATAACAATGATGGTGGTGGTGGTGGTGGTGGTGGGTTAAAAAGGACTTTGAGATGTAAGATTAATGTGAAGATTAAACAATGATAAAAACAATTGTAAAGGTTAGAGGATCCACTAATGGTATTCCAAATAAGTATAATATAAACTCTTTTTATTACTTGATTAGTACTTAAAAGTGTATTTTTATCAAGGTTTATATCATCATTTTGCTCTTTAAGTATCAATAACTCCTTAACGAAAGCATGTTTTATAATAACAAGTATGATACTATAAGATACCTTTAATTTATGGTAAATGTTTATCTTAAATGCATGTCTGTCACATAAATAAAATGATTGATTGATGAGTTTAACTACTAAAATTTAAAAGACAAAGAGAGGGTCAAACTTAGAAAAGAGATGCTGGTTCAATCCAAACTAGAACACTATCCGGTCATTGGGTCATATCTGGAGTTGTAGATCTTGGATTTAGGTCTGCTTTATATGGATGAAAAGCTAAGAAATAGGCCTAAAACTTTCATGAGAAGTCCAAGATTTAAAAAGGTTGTTTTCAATACCAAATTGTAACAACAACGAAGAAGTCTGAATCTATCATTTAGCCTAGACAATATTCAGTGTTCAATTCATATCTCGAGTTTTAGAAGTCCAAATGACCTCAATTTTTTTTCCTAGATAGTTGTTCAGTGTTTAGCCTAGTCATCACTCTTTGCAGTGGTAAGGTTATTGAAAAACCCACTCTTGAACCTTGCGAGAAAGATGATGAGTCAGTCTCTGAGGGTAAGGAAGGGGTTAAATCTAAACATTGTAAAGGAAAGATTGATTCCCCACCAACACTTTCATTTCCTCATGCCATGACCAAATAGGAAGAAATCGATGATGAAAAAGGCACCGAAAATGTTGTCACTGATCATTTGTCAAAATTGACAATAGATTCGACATCCGACATCACACCAATTGATGATTATTTTCCTGATGAGTCTTTACTTTCTCTTAGTTCAGTGCCTTGGTTTGCTAAAAATATCAATTTTCTTGCTTTAGAATTTTTGCCAGCTTATTTGGATAACCAAAACAAAAGAAAGTTTTTGAGTGATGTGCAAATATTTTATTGGGATAACACTTACTTATTCAAATATTGTCATGATCAAATATTTCAAAGATGTATTGCCAACAATGAGATAAGTAGTGTCATTAAATCTTGTCACTTTAAGGCATGTGGGGATCATTTCTCATCAAGAAAGATGACTGCAAAAAACTTACAAAGTGGATTTTACTAGCCCACCATGTTCAAGGACTCATATGCATTCTGCAAAACCTGTGAAAATTGTCAAAAGGTGGAATTTATTTCAAAACATAGAGAGTCTTTAGATAATCTTCTATTGACTTTTAAGTCTCATTATAGTGGAGATATGCATCGTGCAATTCATGATTTATTGCCCTATTTTCATAAAAAACATGTTAATCATAAGTTTTGGGTATCTGACTAAAAAAAAAACCTTGTTTGCTAGTTTTTAAGAAAACTGGATGGGAAGCCTATCATCGACCTATATAGGGCGTTTAAGTTGTTTTTGGACGTAAAACCAATGAAAGTTGTGAGCCACAATCACAACTACTTGTACATACACATGCTTTTAAAAAAAAGAACAAAAAAAAAGGGAAGAAAGAGATAGAGACTCCAACTGATAATGATGATGATGATGGGTTAAAGAGGATTTTGAGAAGTAAGATTAATGTGAAGATTAAACAATCATAAAAATAGTTGTCAAGGTTAGGGAATTCACTAATGATATTTCAAATAAGTATAATAGAAATGCTTTTTATTACTTGATTAATACTTAAAAGTGCATTTTTATCAAGCTTTTATATTATCATTTCGCACTTGAAATATCAATAACTCCTTAACAAAAACATGTTTTGTAATAACAAGTCTGGTACTATAAAATACCTTTAATTTATGGTAAATGTTCATCTTAAACGCAAGTCTGTCACATAAATCAAAGGATTAATTGATGAGTTTAATTACTGAAATTTAAAAGACAAAGAGAGGGTCAAACTTAGAAAAGAGATGTTGATTTAGTCCAAACTGGAACACTATTCGATCATTGGGTCATATCTGGAGCTGTAGATCTTGGATTTAGGTTTGCTCTATATGGATGGAAAGCTAAGACATAGGCCTAAAACTTTCATGGGGAGTCTAAGATTTAAAAAGGTCGTTTTCAAGTCCAAATTGTAGTAACAACGAAGAAGTCCGAATCTGATCTGCACCCAAACATTGTTTAGTGTTCAGCCTGTATCTCGAGTTCTAGAAGTCCAAATGACCTTAATTTTTTTTCCTAGAAAGCTGAGACAATTTCCTAGAACTTTCATAGTTAAGTCTGTTCAAATTCTAACGTTATTAATGACGTTTTGTTCAAATAAGAAGATAAGGATTGTCACCAAGTCAATATACGGCCACTCACTCAACAATTAGTCATCAAATCAATAGTTTCAAATTTTAGCCTATAAAAAAAAGGCATTTGCCATGTATTTAGGCATCTTAGTTGTTTAGATCAAGATCATGCTCTTTATTTCTTTCTTTATATTTTTGTAATGTTTAAGTTTTATTTCATGTTATATTTTCCTTAATCTCTTGTTTATGATTTTCATTTCCTTTACTATACTTATGTTCTTATGTTGTTTATTTATGTTTCTCTTCTTCATTATGTTTAGCTATGTTTATTATGTCAATATGAAAAGGTTTCACTAATGGTGTTAGAATAGGTATAATATAAACTCAACATAAACTTCAATGTTTATATCCAATAAAGTTTGTTATTAACATGTCTTATCTTTTTTTATCTTATTAATTCTTAATACCTTGCTTGTTAAATGGTTAATCTAGATTTGTGTTATATAACACTTGGTACAACAAATGTTTAGCACTTTCATAGCCAATCATATGGTATAACCTACACATGTGCTATGAAAGGAACTTGATTTGTTGTTAACATAAGTTAACATCATGAATTCCTGATAATATTTAAAAGCATGGTGTTACTAAGATAAGATAATTAATATGATCATGTTAAAAAATTTATAATGAACTATTAAGGATAAATCATCTGATTGGAACCTCCTTTGTGTGTGGTTTCCAGTTGATTAATAAAAAAGATTTTATACTATACTTATTTATAATATTATTAGTGGATCCTCTAATCTTGACAATTGTTTTTTATCATTGTTTAATCCTTATATCAATATCACATCTTAAAGCTCTCTTTATTACTACTACTACTATTATTACTATTACTATTATTGTTGTTGTTGTTGTTGTTGTTGTTATTGTTGTTTATAATTTATATAGTTAACCTCCATGTGGTTCAACCCCGTTCTTGCCGGGTTATTTATTATTTCGACACTCCTGCACTTGGGAGAAGACATCAATCTTTTGATCTTGTCATTACTCAACTAGAAACCAGACACAAAAAAGGTTCTAATCAGATGATTTGTCATTAATAGCTCATTATAAATTATTAACATGATCATATTAATTATCTTATTTAAGTAACACCAAACTTTTAAATATTGTTAGGAATTCATGATGCTAACTTATGTTAACAATAAATCAAGTTCCTTTCATAGCATAGGTGTAGCTTATACCATACAGTTGGCTATCAAAGTGCCAAGCATTTGTTGTACCAAGTGTTATACAACACAAATCTAGATTAACCATTTAACAAGTAAGGTATTAGGAATTAATAAGATAAAAATGATAAGACATGTTAATAGCAAGTTGTTTAGGATATAAGCATTGAAGTCCATATTGAGTTTATATTATATTTATCCTAACACCATTAGTGAAACCTTTTCACCTTGACATAATGAACTTAGCTAAACATAATGAAGAAGAGAAACATAGATAAATAAGATAAGAACATAATTATATAAGTATAGTAAATGAAATGAAAAGCATAAACAAGAGATTAAGGAAAATATAACATAGAATAAAACTTGAACATTACAAAATACAAATAAAGAGAGCAAGAGCAAGATCTTGATCTGAACAACCAAGATGCCTAAATGCATGGCAAATGCCTCCTTTTATAGGCTAAAATTTGGAATTATTGATTTGATGACTAATTGTTGAGTGGGTGGCTGCATCTTGACTATGTGTCAATCCTTATCTTCATGTCTGAACAAAACGCCATTAATAACATTAAAATTTGAATAATGTCTAGGCTGCAGGACAAATTCTAATTTCTCCATTGTTGCTATAATTTGAACTTGAAATTGGCCTTTTTGAATTTGGACTTCGTATGAAGTTTTAGACTTATATCTTAGTTTTCTATCCATATAAACCAAACTAGAATTCAAGATCTATAGCTTCAAATATGACCCAATGACTGAACAATGTTCCAATTTGGACTGAACCAACATCTCTTTTCTAAGTTTAGCCCTCTCTTTGTCTTCTCAATTTCAGTAGTTTAACTCATCAATCAATCCTTTCATTTATATGATAAGCCTATATTTAAGATGAATATTTACCATAAATTAAAGGTATTTTATAGTATTAGATATGATATTATAAAACATGCTCTAGTTAAGAAGTTATTGATACTTTAAGTGCAAAATGATGATAGAAAACCTTGATAAAAATGCATTTTTAAGTACTAATCACATATCTTGGCAACAAAGAAGGAAGTGAAGGGGTCATGGAGCGTTTGAGAGTATGGTATATGAGATGGTCTCAAGGCCAGAAGAATGGGTGTCAGTCAAGGACGATGAAGGAGATGAGGGGAATGGCTGATTCTGAAAGGCTGGAGCTTTGATGGCGGGTCTAGTCAGGTTAAGGTTAGTTTTTTTTTTTTTTTTTGAATGGGTTGCATTTTTGGGTGTTGGTGTTGATGGCATAAAGGAGAAAGAAAGGGAAGTTAGGGTGGATGTTATGGTTAGGAAGAATGGTGGTTGGGTCAATGGGGAGTCAGGAAGTAAGGCTGCCTCTTCCTTTCGTTGCCGACTATGTACCTTCATGCTTTTTTAGGAGGGAGATCTAACCTTCAAAAGCTTAGATCCCCTTTTCCTTTCTTTCTCCCTAAGGCAGCAACAAGCTTGATCTTTGCCTGTAAAACAAAAAAAAAACACACAAATAATCAATTTTAATTGTTTTTTTAGAGCTTTATGTTTCAATCTTTCTCCCTGTTTGTCTCCATCAATATAAGCTTCTGTTAGTAGTGAAGAGGAAGGGATAAGGGTGTGAACGGTGCTAGCTGGTTTTCATGTTGATGGTGGTTGACTTTGGTGGTGAAGAATGCTGGAGTTTTATGGTGGGTCTGGTCGGTTGAAGTGGCAGTTGAGCTCGGGTTATTGTGATGGTGGGGTTAGGAGAATGGGAACAATAGTTGTGGTTGTCTTGGTAATAAAAAAAGGAAATGAGGGGGTTGTGGGGCGTTTAAAAGTAAGTCTGGTGCAGGAGATGGTGTGTGGTCTGATAGGCTAGTAATGGTCTCAAGGCTAGAATGGGGTGCTGGTCGAGGATGATGGAGGAGATTGGGGGAACAACTAGCTCTGAAAGGCTGGATATTTGATGGTGGGTCTGGTCAAGGAATGACTCTAGAGGTTAAGGTTTGTGACACAACCAAAAGCTTGATGTCTTCTCTCAAGTGCAGAAGTGTTGAAGTAATAAATAACCTGGCAAGACCGGGGTCGAACCACAGAGAGGTTAATTGTATAAATTATAAATAACAATACAACAACAACACCACCAACAACAATAATAGTAATAATAATATTAATAGTAATAATAATAATAATAATAATAATAATACTCAGTACGTAGCGTTGTTATACCTGAGAATGATCTAAAAGATCGGGTCACAGGTTTCCAACCTATATACTGAGTTTATAAAAAGATCAAAGAGATATATTACATAATATAAACAAATTTCTGATGTGAATGAACAAGGCAAGACCAACAATGTCAGGATCCTTGATCAAACACAGAGCATACTTAATGTACATAAAATATAACAAGAATATAAATAATAATAGTAGTAGTAGTAGTAGTAGTAGTAGTAGTAATAAAAGAAGAGGAAGAAGTTAATGAGAACTTTGAGATGGAAGATTAATGTAAAGATTAAACAATGATAAAAACAAATGTCAAGGTTAGAGGATCCACTAATGGTATTTTAAACAAGTATAGTATAAACTCTTATTACTCAACTTGGAAACCACACACGAAGGAGGTTCCAATCAGATTATAAATTATTAACATGATTACATTAGTTAACTTATTCGAATGATGCTAATACTTGTAAATGTTGTTAGGCATTCATGATTATAACTTAAATTAACAACAAATCAAGTTCCTTTCATAGCTCAGGTGTCGGTTATACCATACAGTATGGGCTATAAAAGTGTTAAGTATTTGTTGTACCAAGTGTTATACAACATAAATTTAGATTAACCATTTAACAAGCAAAGTATTAAAAGTGAACAAGGTAACAAATATAAAACATGTTAATATCAAGCATTAAAGTCCATGTTGAGTTTATACTATACTTATTCTTACACCATTAGTGTACCATTTTCACCTTGACATAATAGATTTAGCTAAACATAATGAAAGAAAGAAACATAAATAAACAAGATAAGAACATAATTATACAAATAAAGGAAAGGAAATGAAGAGCATAAACAAGAGATTAATATAGCATCAAATAAAACTTAAACATTACAAAATACAAAGAAAGAGAGCAAGAGAATGATCTTGATCTGAACACCAAGATGCCTCAATACATGGTAAATGCCTCCTTTTATAGGCTAAAATTTGGAGCTATTGATTTGTTGACTAATTGATGAGTGGGTGGCCACATCTTGACTTGGTGACAATCCTTATCTTTTTGTCTGAATAAAACGTCATTGCTAACATCATAATTTGCATAGAATCCTCAGGAATGTTCTAGGAAATTGTCTCAGCTTTCCAACAAAAAAAAAGATGAGGTCATTTGGACTTCTAGAACTCAAGATATGGGTTGAACACTGAATAGTGTCTGGGCTGCAGGACAGCTTCGGACTTCTCCGTTGTTGCTATAATTTGGACTTGAAAACGGCATTCTTAGATCTTGGTGTCCAAATGAAAGTTGTAGGCCTATGTCTTACCAAATCTGTGTAAACATTTGAGATCATTTGGATATCTAGAACTCGAGATATGACCCAATTACCGAATAATGTTCTAGTTTGGACTGCACCAACATCTCTTTTCTAAGCTTCACCCTCTCTTTATCTTCACAAATTTCAGTAGTTGAGTTCATCAATCAATCCTTTGATTTATGTGATATGCCTGCATTTAAGATGAACATTTACCATATATTAAGGTACCTTATAGTATTGGACTTGTTATTATAAAACATGCTTTAGTTAAGGAGTTATTGATACTTCAAGTGCAAAATAATGATATAAACCCTTGATAAACATGCACTTTTAATTACTAATCATTTTGTTTTTCTTGTGTGTGGGTTGGAGTTTTAGGTGTCGGTGTTGATGACATAAAGGAGAAAGAAAGACAAGTGAGGGTGAATGTTGTGGTTATGGAGAGCTAGGTTAGTGAGGAGTTGGGAAGTGAGGCTATTCTATGGGGAAGACAGTGGAGATGGGAGGCACAACTAAAAGAGGGAGGATTTTATGTAGATGGAGGCCTGTGAGTAGAGAATTAAGGGGGTCAGCGGTATGTGGGGCTGACTCGAGAGGAAGAAGAAAGAAAGAAAAGAAAATAAGAGGGGTGGCAGCTAAGCTAAAAAAAGGTTAGGTATTTTTTTTTTTGTTTGCTCTCATAATTTCTTCCCCTTTTTATGTGTGTAACCATCACCTATTTATAGGTAAAAAAATGTTTGTTATCTCTAATTGCTTGGTCTCCAAGCAAACTTGGTGACCGAGCAACCAAAAAAAAAAATTAGCCCCTCAACTTCTTTCTTTTTATATTTGGTCCCTTGCAAATTTTGATTTTTTTTAGAAAGAGTAACTTCAATGTCGACTTAAAAAGTTCGTTGACAACTGAACGTGTAGAAAAAGGACATTGCAAGTGACACAAAGACGTCAAAAAACATATTTTTTGGATTTTTGTTATTTTTTGCTATTTTTGGTTTTTTTAAAAAAGTTTATCAAAAATTGGATAGCAATAAAGGAAAAAGAAAAAAAAAACTAGGTAAAACTTTTATCATTAAAATGAACTTATTGACACTGATATCGACCATCTTGGTTGTTTGAATTGTTGTCAATGGTAACTTTCTCTCTCTACGTAGGAATCTGATTATCCTCTCTTTCCTCTGATGAAAATGAAGTTTGGTACTAAAATTGAATTTTTAACAACCTAAGAGATTGACCACCAATTAACTGAAAAGGATGGAGACATAATTGAACTTTTCATATAAAGTTCAAAATTGCCACTTATTATTTTTTTTTCCACTTTGATCTTTTGTCCTTTAATTCAACCATTTCTTCCAAAAAAAAAAAGCAATCGAGCACCAATTTAGGCTCAAAAGAGTTTAATTGCACAAAAAAAGTTCAAATACCAAATTAAAAGTTTTGAAAAAATTAACTATTATAATTCATAGTGATTTACTAGAGAGTGAAACAACACAAAGTCTATAGTAAAACTACCATGCGATTTTTTTTTATATTTTACTTATTATACCACAATTTATATTATTATTTTACAATTTAACTAATTTTGTAGTTTTGCAACAATGAATGATTGAAAATATTGAGAAATATTTTTTTGTACTTTTCATTGTCAATTAAACACAATTATAGTGGGTTCAGATTTCGACCTATCTTGGGACTTCCTTTCCTACCACATGAGATAGGGAACCCAAACTTACTTTACATAACAAATACCTCATTAAAAATCATAAAATTATACTACCAAGTTAAACCAATCATCACTTAACAATTCAATGGTACAAATTAAGAGCAACATTGGAAAATACAAGCAAAATAGGATCATTATTGTGCTTCAATTAATTTTTTTTTTAACATAAAAAAGCATTCAAGTCCTATTGATATTTTTGTAGTAAAAAAAATAAAATTATGTAAAAGTTGATTTGATATGACCTGATATACTTGGCAGGTCAAAAAATAACTCAAACTGTGGTAAAAATATAATTTGACTTATAAAAATTCAAGATAATATATTTTTTTTAAAAAAAATATTGAGATGACAATATAATGCATTGACCTGGATCAACCTGTTAAATTCGCAACTTGGATTGTGAGACCATGATAACTCAATATAAAAAAAATCAAAATAAAATTTAAAGCGTAATTTCAAATTAATTCAATGTTGAAAAATGAAATTAAAAAAGAAAATCAATTGAAAAAAGACCCAAAACAAATGATTCAGATCAACTCAAGTTAACATGCGTAAACCCATGACTCCGATTATAAGATAAAGATAACTCCATGTAAAGAAAATTAAAATAAATTATAAAGCTTAATTCTGAAGCAACCTAATATTGAAGAATGCATTGCAAAAGAAATTCAATTAAAAAAGACATAAAAAACCAACCCGAGTTAACTTAGGTTAATTTGTCAAACTCATAATTCAGTTTATGAGACTAAGATAATATAATAGAAAGTAAACTAAAAAATGACCCATGTTAACCTAAGTTAACCCGCAATCAGAGTTATGAGACTGAGATAACCTCTTAAAAAAAAAATTAAAATAAATTATGAATCATAATTCCTAATAAACTCATTGTTGAAGGATAAATTAAAAAAAAAATCAATCTAAAAAAAACACAATAAAACGACCTGAGTCTATCCAAGTTAACCTGCAAAACCTGTGACTTGGGTCATGAGATCGAGATAATCTCTTAGAAAGTAAACTGAAAAAAATTATGGAACTTAATTCCTAATCAATCCAATATCGAATGATAAAATTAAAAAAAAAATAATTCAAGTCAATAGGGTTAATCCACCAAATCTGTGACATAATTCATAACACTAAGATAATTATATAGAAAGTAAACTTTAACAAATCATGAAATCCAATATCCAATAAATGAAAAATTAAAGAATAAAATCTAGAAAAGAAATATGAATTAAAAAAAAACAAAAAATAATAATATAAATATTATTACAATAAATAGTATTTTATGAGATAATGCATGGTAAAAGCGCCACCTTTTTTTATTTTTTTTTATTAACAACAACACATGTTATAGAGAGCCAATGGTAAATCAACACCTTTAATTTCTGAAAAATAATTAAAAGATGCCTCTAGCTTTAAAAACTAATTAACTAGTCTTTTTTTCATTTTATGTTCTTTCCCAATTTATTTCTAAGAAATATAAAAAAGAATTGGGTAATGTAAATATTAATGAGAAAGCAAGACATTTTTTTGAGATAAATTAGTATTAAATTAACCATGTTCAACATTAGTTAAGGGATTAATTAAATATATATTTTTTTTTATATTAAAGAGATTATTTAATTCATTTTCAAAATTAAAGGAGCTAATTTATAATTTACTCCCATGCACTATATAAAAACCGAGCTCCGCGTCGGCAACTCACTTTGCTCTCGCGCCTCTCGGTGTTTCTGGAGTTTAGTTACCCACCAAAATCCGAAACTCAAAAAAGCAACCGAAAACCCAAAGATCTCTCACTCAATATTAGAAAGGCCAAACTCTAATCTAGAACTTTCTATCGAGCCAAACGCGGCGTCGTTTCTGCACCACCAGGTAACTCCATTTTCTCTCTCGTCTCGTCCTCTTAGTTACGGCCTTCACTTAGGGTTTTGCGTTCAAGACCTTGAAATTAGGGTTTATTCGTTGTTCTTATTGCTTCATTATCTGTCAAGCCATTTGCGATCTGATTCTATGTTTGTAAGTGAATCGAATGGGTATATAATTGCGTGTAATATTTGCTCTCTTTTTTTTGGAATTAGTTTTCTAAATTTTGTGAATATGTTGGATTAGCAATAGCATAATTGTTGTTTTATTATATTAATTATGATTGGAAGCTTGAATGCTTTAATTAAATCCGTGTCAATCGTGTTCAACAAAATGAATTCAAGGCTGAAACGAATTGCGTGGTTTCCTGGATTTTCTTAGAACATGATAATTAAAAATGTGTTATGCTTGTATTATCGCAGCTTATACTGTAGCAGTACAAGTTGTAGAGTATGGGAGATAGTGAGACAGTAGTAACTGAACCATCTGCAGTTATGGATTATACAGCGGCTGGCTATACTTCTACTGGCTATGCTGATGCCATTGCAAATGTTGTTCCTGGTCCCGGCGTTTACACTGCAGAGGGTACTGGGAATTTCACTGCTTCTTTTGTTGCAGCGCAGGCAGCTTATACTGGAAATGCATATGGTACAGATTCTACTTCTGTTGTGCTAGATGGTCATGTAGAGGCAACGCATGGGACAGAGGCAGTTGTTGGAATGGACAGTACTACTAACAATGCAGCTGTGGCAGAAAATGCATCTATTGCACCACCTCAAGCTTCTGGGTATGATTCAGCTGTAAATGGAAACATCGGTACTGAAGCTGGAGTTGTGGTATCAGTTGAGAATGGAAATGCTGGAGAGGTTGTGGGTGGAGCTGATGCTGTGCAACAGTTTGTGGATGGTTCTGGTATGTCTTCTCTGCCATGCTTGTTATATGTATATGTGTTAGTTGAGATTATAATATAGCATTTTAAAGAATATAGGTTGTACAATATGGTAAGCATGCCGCATAAGAGCTTGTGATGTTGCCCTTGCTATACAAGAATGGGAGGGGTTTATCATTTCTCCAAATGTATTAATGGAATTTACCTGACTCTGAAAACTTTTAACTAGGTAGAGCTTCCTTTGTTTTCCATTTCTTGAATGATCTCACAAAGGACTAGTAAATTTCCTTGTGCACAGCTGATAATAGGATGCATGCTACTGCTGTCTGATGCAAAGTAAGAGCAAGGTTTTTACAATTTCATGTGACACTTTATTGGTCTATGTATCTTTTGAATCCCAGTGATACACACTAAAGTACTATCTTTTCTTTTTCAAGTGACTCTTAGGCATTTCAACTTTTTTTCTTTTTCTTTTCAAGGCATATTGGTGGTTTACATGATGGTTTTGTTCTTATGCATGAAACATAGTGGAGCTTTGTAGAAAATGCTTCACATATTCTTCAATCTGAATCTAAATGTGAACAGTGAAATGATTGATGAGCACAGCAGGCTGTTCACTCAAATCCGGTTGAAAAGTTGATATAAGATACAATCCTTGAAAAGCTTATGCCAAATGTGTAGGAGTCCTTCGATCCTTGTTCCAATAATAACTTTGATGAATAATTTTCTTGAACTCATATTGTTGACTTCCTTGCTTTCCCTTTTAGGGTCGACTGGAGAGTCTGTTTCCTTGTGAAATGAATGTTTCCATGTTATTGACATTCTCTATTTTTTCTTCTTTTTCCCTCCAAAACTGTATGCAGATGATTCTCTTCAGCAGTTATTAGGTGTTACCTAATGCTTTCTCCCTTTCTTTAGTGCCAGAAATGTCAGCTGAAGAAGACCGGCTGTGGAGCATTGTGAAGGCTAATTCTTTGGATTTTGATGCATGGACTGCCTTGATAGATGAGACGGAGAAAGTGGCTGGGGTATGCAATATCAGACACATGATGAACTGCTGGTTTCTGTTCTCATATTTTTACTAGCAAACATATTTTTTCTCATGCAAATTAAAGATGTTTTGAACTTCCTGAATTTCAGAAAATGGAGTAAATTTGTTTTTGTTTGATCTTCCATAAGTTGGATGAAAAGCAGATTACCTTCAAGACATCTTTTGTGAGCTGGTCCCAGCTGTACTCAAATGATTAAACTGTCAATTAATCTGTAGGAAATTAGGATTTGACAATTAAATAATAGAGGAAAACGAATTACTATGCTATACCAATTATCAATTGAAGCTAATTCTTATTCTTTCTGAACTTACTTTGTTTTATATGTATGTAGCTGCAATCTGAGTGCTTGTTCTAGTGGAGCTAACATGTTCACCTATACATTATGCAGGACAAGATATTGAAAATTCGAAAAGTGTATGATGCTTTTTTGGGTGAATTTCCATTGTGTTATGGATATTGGAAGAAGTATGCAGATCATGAAGCACGCCTTGGTTTTATGGACAAATTTGTGGAGGTCTATGAACGGGCTGTTCTCGGGGTCACGTACTCGGTGGACATTTGGTTGCACTATTGCATGTCTGCCATATCCATGTATGGAGATCCAGAGACCATTAGAAGGTAATAGCTGTACATACATCTGTTCTGTTATCAGCCCGTGTTGCTTTCCTGTGTCACAAGGATTTGGTGATTTTTGTCGCTCTCTAACATTAATTCAGTGCACCTGCAACAGTGATTTCTCACATATTGGCGAAAGGTTTGATGGGAATGCTTTAGAAATGCATTTCTCTTGTGCAAACCTTTTAACTTTAGGCTGCTGGATGAGTAGCTGTTTGATTCTTTTTTAGCATGCCAACTCTATTTTTTCCGGTCTCATTATACCTATCCCATCTCTCCTTCCTCCTTTCAAGGGCGCCATCATAGCAATGTAGTTAATTATGAATTATGGATGTCTTAAACTGAGACTCTGAGGTGCTTCAATATGCAAAATGCTGCTGGGAAGATCTCATCAAATAAAGGCTAAGATGGCCTCATTCTGTGCTGGATTTCAGACATAGAATGGTTTTATAAGGAAGGTAAATGCAGCATTTGGAAGTGTTGTGCTGTTAAGAGTGAATTGTTCCTTCTCCTTCAGCGATATTCTCGGGTCTCCAATTTATGGAAGTGTCTGCATTGATTGTGCTGTGCCCATATTTATATCTTAACCATATGTTTCTCTTTTTCTGTGAATCAGGCTTTTTGAGCGAGGATTAGCTTATGTTGGAACAGATTATCTGTCTTACCACCTTTGGGACAAGTACATCGAATATGAAGAGGTGCATGCAGAATGGGGCCGTGTTGCGATGATTTATACACGGATATTAGAGATTCCTAACAGAAAGCTGGATGATTATTTCAATAGGTAATATTCTGTTCTAGCATTCGCATATTATTGGCTAACTTCATTTATTGAGTTGATGATTTGTGTTATATAATTATGAAATCCTTGTATTCCATAATATCATTTTTTACATGTTGAAATGTGTCTGTAGCTGGTGTGGTTATTTTGTATTTGTTTGAGCTGACAACTCTTTGCTTTGTTATGCATAAATTTTGGTGTAGGTGCCATTTTTACTCGATATTTTGTGATAATAATAGTCTTCAGATTAGGATCAGTTAGTTGAGGTTCATACTTTTATTTTTTTATCTGCACACTATCAAAGCTTGTGTGCATTAGATTCGATGTTGTCCCATGTTTTGAATGTGACAATTAGTTGGTTTTGGCTGAAGATTAAGTTTTGTAACACTTGACTGTTTTGTTGACTTAATGGTTCTTGTTCCCCCCTTGTGAACTTCATTTTGAATTGAGTGATGTCCCTACTTCGGTATTGCAAGCGGTTTCTCGTGTGTATGAACACCTTTTGCCATTTCAACCATAAAGGTCTTTCACAAGAAACTAGATTCGTGCTGGTTTTTTCTTTAAACTATCACTGTATTTTACTGGGAAAGCAGGTGGTTGTCAACTCTAGGGCATTGCCATGACTTGTGCTTACCCTGATATACTCATATGAGACATATATGGATGCCTCATATGGGCTTGGGTGCTTGGGTTGGTCCTTCAAATATGGGAAACTTAGAATAAATGTATATATCCATTTCTGGTGTGGATGTTATCCTACTCCTATATTTGAGTATGAGTAACATGCCTTCTTGATCTGTGTCCAAGTTAGTATTTACTTCACTAACAGGCTGTTGGGGTTCTAGAAAAATGTTTGCATGTGTGCTTCTAGTAAAGTCCAGGTTTTCATGTGTAGCATTTTGCGTTTTTGGCATATGTATTACTTCATTCTTTGCACTTTTACAGGGGTTGTCCATCTGAAAGGTATCTGGCATGGCAGGCTACAATGCCATCTGAAACAAACATCGGATCTTTGCTAAATTTGATTTTACTGGATCTTTTTACCGTGTCTTCCCAAAACGTCTGCTGATTGATTAGCTTTGACTTAGATGTGCTTTTTGTTAGTATCTCAGTTGCTCTACAAAGTTCTTGTCCTTCACAATGGTTACTATGTGTTTCTAGATGCTGTTAAGTTCAAATACCTTGTTTTATGTTCGTTGGTGATCTTCTAGCATAAATCTAGATTCCACACCACAAATTATCTACTCTGTTTTTTTACATGGATTTCTCCTTTCTGTTCTTTGACAAGGTTTTTTCTTATCAAAGAAAAAAAGGGCAATGAGAAGTGTTTTGCTTAAATATGATTGTTGAGTGCAGATACATGACACAAGCATTAAGAAAAAAGCGAATGAGACGTATAGTTTTACATATGTTCTTTTTGTTGGCCTTCAGATTTAAGGCTTTTGCTGCAAGTCGACCTTTATCAGAATTAAGGACTGCTGAGGAAGCAGCTGCTGCTGCTGCTGCAGCACGTACACTTCTGGAGGATGGTGGCCAAGCAGACGAGGGAGAGGTCCATCCTGATGCAGCTGAACTGCCTTCTAAACCTGTAAGTGCTGGCTTAGGAGAAGCAGAGGAGTTGGAGAAGTATATCGCCGTTAGAGAAGAGATATATAAGAAAGCTAAAGAGTTCGATTCTAAGATCTCTGACTTTGAAAATGCTATTAGGAGGCCCTACTTTCATGTGCGGCCCCTTAATGTCGCAGAGCTTGAAAATTGGCATAACTATTTGGATATGATAGAAAGAGAGGATGACTTCAATAAGGTATTTGGGTTTGTTTAAGTTCTTCATTGATCTTTTTGGTTTTTAGTTTTTAGCTGTACCTTGTTATACGTTGGCTTACAGTTAAGTAATATGTGCTGCATCATATGCTTTATTGGCTAAACCATTGGATGAAGCAACATTTTTAACGGGAAATTGAACTGAGACTAAAGCATGGGCCTCGATTTGGTTTCTATGAGGCTAAGTATTTCAAACCCTCGTTTGTCAGTAGACTAGGTTCCTGTATGTGTTAAAGTTTTATTCTTCTTAAAATTCATATGTTATGCATGCAGGTATCTTCTTGCCTTCCTATACATCTTCTGTCTGGCAAGGAGGGTCCCTCCTTTCGTATTTGAGGGGCCTTTCTGTTCCCCAATGGAGTATTTCTTATGCATACCTCCTTTGTGCTTTGTGTCTTTCCTTTTGTTAATATGGTGATGGATTCAACTGTACCTTCTAGACTGTGATGGCATGTTTTCTTGAGTCAGGTCGTCAAGCTATATGAAAGATGCATAATAGCATGTGCCAATTATACCGAGTATTGGATACGCTATGTCTTGTGCATGGAAGCCTGTGGGAATATGGATCTTGCAAATAATGCTCTCGCTCGTGCAACTCAAGTATTTGTCAAGGTGTGAAGTTTCTGAGGCTTGTTCTATTGCTCTGTATTATCTTTTGTTTTTAGTTATTGCATGTCATGGTAAACTTTTGGTAATTGCCGTGGATTTAATTCTGCTTGTATGTTTTTTATACAAACCAAAATGTTGCAACGTGCTAGTCGTCAAATGCATTAATTAAAATGAAGCTGCATGGCTGCATGTTAGCAGCGTTGTTTGCCTTGTCTCTTACTTTACATACTTTCATCATCATGCCTGGACTTTATGAACTGAATATTTAACAGAGACAACCAGAGATTCACCTTTTTGCGGCGCGCTTCAAAGAGCAAAATGGGGATATACCTGGTGCTCGAGCTGCATACCAAGTTGTGCATGCTGAAATTGCCCCTGGTCTTCTTGAAGCAATCACTAAGCATGCAAACATGGAGCATCGGGTGGTAAGATAGCTGTAGCAAGTTTTTAGGACTTCTCAATTGTGATTGAGATGCCACATGGCTTGACTTATTTCTTCTATTACCCAGGGTAATCTTGAAGATGCCTTCTCCTTATATGAACAGGCCATAGCCATTGAAAAGGGAAAAGAGCATTCACAAGTGCTGCCAGCATTGTATGCACAATATGCCCGGTTCATATATTTGGTAGGTCTATGTGTGCTGTGCATATTTGTGAGGCTATTTCCTTTTTTCTTTTTAATCTTTGAATTCTAATGGCTGTGTATAACTTCAGATATGATTTCCTGGTATACTGGTTTTTCTCTTGTTACCATTTATTCTAAATGCCTGATGTATTGGGCCAGTGTTCTTGATGGTTTCATCCTCCCTGCAATGTTTTTTGGTTCATCCTTTTTAATGCAGGGATCAAAAAATGTAGAGAAAGCCAGAGAGGTTCTAGTCGAAGCACTTGAGAATGCCCAATTTTCAAAGCCACTTCTCGAGGTTTCTTCTCTCTCCCTCCCTCCCTCTCTCTCTCTCTCTGTAGTTGAGCATGAAAACACTATCTTTGTTAAGCTATAACTCCTACAATGCTCTCCTGTTACTAATATTCTGTTTGTTGTTACATCTGTATGCAGGCCCTGATACATCTCGAGACATTTCTGCCACAGCCAAAACGAATCGATTATATTGATTCGTTGGTTGATAACTTCATTTTGAACAGCTCGGACAGTGTCAATGCTGCTAGTGCTTCTGAGAGGGAAGAGCTGTCTTGCATTTTCTTGGAGGTAGTCAATGTTTTTCTTTTATCCATTTTCAAATCTACCTTCTGTTTAAGAATTTAATCAAATTTTGGCTTACAGTTAACCTTACTGTGAACAGTTATATGACTTTACGCTGCCGTGTAGAATTCTTTCTCTCCATTGCTATGGGTTGTACTATGTTAGAAGTTCAAAAGATTTACTATTCCATTGAAGAGGATGTTAAGAATTGCTTTGTGGTGTGTGTCAAGGAGGCATAAGTAGACTCTGGAATCTAGTTTGGTTTACATTTTATCAAATTACAGACTTCCTTCTGCTATACAATCTGAAATACTGTTTGAAATTTATTAGTGTATTACAGGGCATGCTCTAGTTCAGTCACTGCACAATGAATATATGTTAATATGATATCGATTTTGTACATTTTGCTGGCAATGGTTATCCTTAAGAGGTGCTGAGTTTCTTGGCTGAGGTTTCTGGTGTTGGATTGGGCTGAGCCTAGTTTTCTCATCACATTTCCTTGTGTTTTCGGTGGTTTTTCCCCCTTCAGTTTTTAGGTATCTTTGGAGATGCTCAATCTATAAAGAAGGCTGCTGATCGGCATGCCAAGTTCTTCTTACCCCACAGTAGCAAGTCAGAATTGAAAAAGCGCCATGCAGAGGATTACCTTTCTTCGGATAGGGAAAAAATAGCCAAAGCCTACTCTGATGCCACCTCGCCCGCACAGTCTCTGATGGGGGCATACGCAAGTGCACAAAATCAATGGACAGCTGGTTATGGCCTACAGCCTCAAGCCTGGCCACCAGCCACACAAGTACAGACGCAACAGTGGACTCCAGGCTATAACCAACAAGTAGGTTACCGTTTTACACAAGGACACTAGTTTTTGATAATGAATGACGCTGCATGCTTGTCTTCAGCCATCATCAAGTGTCTTGCAAGCAGTATTAAGGTTTACCTCATGGAAGTGATATTCCAAATTTTATTCTTTTATGTAACTAGGCTGCATATGGTGGTTATGGAGGCAGCTATACTAGTCCTCAAGTTCCTGCATCAGGTGCACAAGGTGCTGCTTATGGTGCTTATCCTCCTTCCTATCCTGCCCAGGTAAAAAAAAGAAAAAGAAATGAGGGGGGGTGCACTAGTCTATACACTACTGGAATGAAAAAACTGTTTTTCCTTTTCTCGACATCGTACTTCCTGTTTCTATAATTGATGGTGTTTTTATGATTCAAGCAGGCTTTCCCGCAACAGAGTTACGCGCAGCCACCAGCAGCAGCAGCAGCAGCAGCATTGACTCCAGTGCAGCAGCCAGCCCCTGTTCCACAACCTTACTATGGGAGTTACTACTGATCTGGCAGGAACTATCCTGCGTGTATCCTTCTCTTCCTTTGTGCCCATCTCTTTGCTGAATCTACTCGTAACATTGGGTATTTTTTTGGAACAAGGGGCAGCATGGTGTGGTGTAGGCAAAAATGCACACAAGGGAGAGGAAGATGAGGAAGTAATCTCTGTAGGTAGCGGTTAAAATCTTTTGCCCATATCCCTCCCCCGTGTTCATAACATTTGTCTTGCACACGTACGTACAAGAACGTAAATATGCTCGGAAAATGGTTACTTCCTCTAGTTAGTTGGACTCAAATCCTCTCGATTTTGGTGGTTCACGCAACTAAACTCCTGTTGATGGTGGTTGTGCTTGCCGTGAGTGTCTCAGGGAGTATTTTTAGTTTAGATCAGTGTGCGGGTCGTGTTAAATCTTTCCTTTTTTTGAAATATGTAAGAAGAAATGTTTAGGCAAATTAAAACAAATTATAAAAGCTAACTGAGTGAATTTGTCAGACTACCTGTTATGTGGATTATGAGAATTGAGGTTATCTTAATTATGAATCTTAACGAAAATGAAGAGAATGAATTAAAAAAATATATTATTTTAATCCGTCCTCGATAAACCCTGATTGTCGGAACTTGGCTGTGTTGCGCATAGAGTATTGATTTAAACATCTCTTCTAAAGTAAAGAGAGGGCTCTCGCGGCTCCTCTTCTCTTTCAGCGCGGTCCTCTGGTTCTAGGATCCGTTACTAATTAATTCCTGTGGATGCATAAAGAAATACCAATTTAAGAACCCTTTTTGAGAGCAATAATTAAATAGAGGTTTGTTTTAAACCGCGGGGCTTTCGCCTCTACTGCTTGGCGCTGGAGGAGGAGGAAGTTTCTTTTTTTTCCCTCGCTGTAGGTGGGGTGCCATGGATACGCACGCTTCAAAAAAAAGAAGAAAAAAGAAGGTCGTTTTCTGCTCTGCATAGCTTCTTGCCCAGAGGGAGCCAGCCCCCTAGTCCTGTTGAGGCAAGGATTGTCTGCTCCGCTCCCACTTTTGGAGCCCGGCCGCCACCTCTGGTTCCTCTGTTGCAGGAAAATGCTGTGAATAACTTTTTACCTGACAGTGACAGATTCACTTGTAGATAATCGTATGGAGCAAAACCAACCAAGCCACTCCGCGGTCGTGACGGCTAAGAGCGTACAGCCATGAATTAGTATATATATTATCATCCTCTCTCTCTCTCTCTCTGTTTTGTAAACAAGAAATATCATAATCACAAACCCTAACTAAATCTCAGTGTCTCTCTCTCCACGCTCTTGTTTTGGAGCAAAAGCGTGTTGTTGTTGTTTAACAAGGGTAATTGACTGGTTAATAAAAATGGCGGCGAGTGCATATCCATCTGTAAATGCAGTTCAGGTACGATTCCATATTTGTTGTTTGAACCTTTATCTCTCGTTGGTTGGTGAGTGTTGATTTTTGTTTGCTAGGTTGGTTCCTACTTTGTAGGACAGTACTATCAGGTTCTCCAACAACATCCAGATCTCGTACATCAATTCTATGCTGGTAGCAGTAACATGGCTCGTATCGATGCCGGTTCCACTGAATCTGCCAACACAATGCTGGTACTCTTCCTCCTCCTTCCATGCGAAATGTTTTGATTCTTTCATGTATGCCTAACTCCGCCGGCGAAGGTTTCTGCCTAATACAGTCGGGGTTGAAATGGGAATCCAAGAAGAATTATTTATTCTGTCAGGAAAATTCTTAACAGTCAGTTATTTCGTGATTTTCCCTTCTTGTGGAATTTACTCACCTTCTTTTTGCTTCTCCTTTGTTTCTCGCCAGCAAATCCATGCACTTGTCATGTCTCTAAACCTCATTGCAATTGAAATCAAGACCATCAATTCTCTCGATTCATGGAATGGAGGTGTTTTGGTGATGGTGTCTGGGTCTGTCAAGACCAAGGATTTTGTTAACAGAAGGATATTTGTGCGGACCTTTTTCCTGGCTCCACAGGAGAAGGGTTACTATGTTATATGTTGCGATGTCGCGGTTGCATAAATTAATTACCCTAACTTCAAACACAACATATAAGATAATATAGAGCAAGCAAAGAATCGATCTCACAAGAAAGGTTCAAGTCAGATTTTTATGCTAGATGATATGCAATTTAGGGGGGTTTTGGACGTTATCTAGGCTAAAGCAAAAGAAAATAGAAAACTATCAAACAAAATTTAATAAAATCAGAAAATTATCAAGAGGACAAACCTTGGTTGCAAGCATACATCCACCTATAGAAATCAGAACTGATCATGGAAACGAAACATCAATTTATATTTTGAATTTTTATCTCTTCTTAACATTGATTAGTTAACGAATCTGCCGTATAACTAACTCTAACCATCAAACAATCACAGTGTCTGCACTAATAATTTAATTCAATGGTAGCCTTAAGAACTATATAAGTTGATTAATCAAGAAAACATAATTGTCTGCAGTCTATGTTTGATTTGATTTAATGTTCTCCCTAAGATTAATAACGTAGATTCGCCACAATTATTAAACTCAATTGTTTCACAAGTCTATATACCACAACTCCGGTTTTGATATAAAACTTAGTAATAGATTGTCTACAATGATAACTTAGAGTCCACTCTAGCAATTAAAATAAACAATCATATGAAAAATAAGCATAGGAGAACAAACATATTCATCATATAAACTTAAAAGAAAGGATAAAATAAATCTCACAGTTCTTGAAATTCGAAGGTTTTCATGTCCTTGCAACCAAGAAAACAAGTTTAGCCTTGCATGTTTGTTGAACAACTAATCAAAAAGATGGAAGAATGCATGATTTAGGGTTTCTTAGAGGAGAGGGGTGTTTTTCTCTTGTTGGCTGGCTGCCCCCCTTCTCTTCTCTCATTCTTTTTATATCTTATGCAACCCTAGTCTCTATTTTACAAAATAATCATCTTTTAAGTAGATTGTTTACATTTAAGTACTTCAATAACTATTTTCCTAAAAAAAAAGAAATAGTCTTGCATTAAATCTTCAAACTTTGACTTAGAGGAGCTAAATTGCTAAAATAAAAACTTGGATATTGGTTTAGATGTTTCGGAACGTAATTTGGACTCGTTTCTTCACGAAACCTGTTTGTTGGCAGAATTCAGTTGTCATCTTTGAAAAATCATATCTCCCTCATATGACATCATTTTTGGCTAAAATTTGGAGCGTTTATAGGCCTTTGAGTCAGGAATCCAAAAAAATTGAGTTTGCATCAATTGGACTTCTAGAGCTCTAGATATTTAAGTCGGAATAATCGAAGTCAACACTGGCAGATTGCGAGATTTGACTTTGAAAGCTATGATTTCCATGCTCTTCCTTATTTTATTGTCTTGTCTTAGATGTCCAGAAAGGTATGGATGTTAGATTTTTAATGCCACTAGAATCACTTTATTTTGACTTTTAGAGTTCACGCTCTGCACAAAACATCAACTGAAGGTCAAATGTGTCAATTACCTTCAATTTACTCATTTTTGCATCTTTCATCCAAAAAAGCCTTCAAAACATAAAACAGAGAATATCAAGCCATTTTATATATAAAACATATGCAAAACACTAGTTAAATGTGGGTGAAACTATTGAATAATATGGTTGCATCAAATACCTCCACACTTAGCTCTTGCTTGTCCTCGAGAAAGGATATGTAAAATCAAATTGAAGTTACATTAAATCAAATCACTATGACCAATCTCCTAATCTCCCATCAATATCCAAAAATATATGCATTATAAACAAGAACACAATTAAAAAGAATAAAAAGTATAAATTTTCATGAATTTATTTACATGTAAACTTCAAAACTCAATTAATTGTCGGGATTTAAATGAAATCTATGCCATGCCAAAATGATAGGTCCTCTCATTGATATACACTCCAACACTCATGTGTTTAAGGCTTATGTGTTTAAATCTCTCAAATTCAATCAATGAATATGTTCTACCATAAGCTTGCTCTTTAATCTCATCTCCATTACCAACATATTACAAACAATGCATGAATCAAAAAGGTCTTTTTTTTTCTAGTTGTAATAGGGCTAAGGTTAAGGTGAGGTAAAAGATAGTAAGAGAAAATGTTCAAACCAAAGAAAGTAGAGTATTCTGAAAAATAATATTTCAAACAAGATATTCCATCAAAGCATATAAATTTTTCATCTTTAATCACCAATGCTTAACTTCTTTTGATTTCAAGCTTTTTCAACATAAAATCTTAAGAATATAAAGGAACTTTTTTTTTATTTTTCTTTTTTTTTTTCCTTTTCCTTTTCTTATGCTTTTTTTTTTCTTTTTCGCAACTTTGCCCATCTTTTCATCAAGCATCACTTCTTCTTTCTTTTCACATAATTTCCAACCATAATTCCATGAAAATATCACAAGTATATGCTCTACTAATCCTTGGCCAGGGGAAAAGGAAAACATATATAAAGTTAAGGCTTATACATGGATAAAGCAAAGAAAAGATAAATAAGCTCAAAAGAGGCTCACTAAGGATAATATGCTTTAGGTTGGCTTTTTGGCTCAAGTGGTTAAAATTCCTAATGCCTTTATCATCTTCATGTATATATGTAATGTGAGTGTAATCTCAACAAGATATGAAGCAAGTTCTAGAGATACATATCATTAAAAGAATGCACAATCAAAGAATATAATGTTGAAGGCTCAAAAGCTTGCATTGGTATAACACTATAGAGTCAACATGACATATTCTCAAAGTCAATCCCTAAACCAATTAAACCTTACAGCTTATATGCACACTCCTTCATTTGATTCATATCTCCATCTATCTCAATTAATTCTCATATGTAATACTCACATTCTCATAAACTAATAGGAGTTCAAAAGATCAAACATAGAAATTTGTTTTTTTTTTTTTAGAACAACAAAGAAAATCAAAATAAGAAAACCAACATTCCCAGTACCCCCACACTTAAAATACAACATTGTCCTCAATGTTGAAATAAAAGAAAAGGATTATAGGAGAATGACAAAAGTAAAATGTGAAAAATAAAAGATAAGGGAAAAAGAAAGCAAATCTGTTCTTTTTTTGTTTTTTGGTGCTGGGTTGCCTCCCAGTAAGTGCTTTTGTTTTATGTCATTGGCTCGACATGTTGCATGCTTATTCTTCATAGATTGGTTTAGCTAACTTTACAGAAGCAGTGAGTTCTTTCGTCCAACCTTCATAGATAGGTTTCAAGCGATGTCCATTGACCTTGAGTACTTTGTTAGTTTCTAAACTTGTAATTTCAACTACACCATAAGAAAAAAATATTAGAAACAACAAAGGATCCAATCCAACGAGAGTGCAACTTTCCAGGAAAAAGTTTCAAATGCGAATGATAAAGGACTTTTTCTCCAACATTAAACTCTTTTCTTGTAATCATTCGGTCATGGAGACTCTTAGTCTTTTCTTTGTAAATCTTTGCATTCTCATAAGCATCATTTCGAATCTCTTCCAATGTAATTCTAATCTTTTTGGGTACCAAAAGGATAGGCGCTACCCATTCACTGTCCGTGATGGGATAAATGGCTCCTGCATCATAGAGGACAATTTGCAAAGCTTGCAAATCCAATGCTAAGTCATGCATGTTTCGGGGTACACATATATGCCTCTCCATCTCTTCTATCTTGGTAAAATCATAGCCATAGCTCAAAGCTATGCTTAATCCATCCTCACTATTAAAATCACGAACTAGCTGCACACACTTATCAACTTGGTCATAACATGTGATAGAATAAACATTGCTATAAGGATATGTCATTGCATCATGAAAATTAAATTCAATTTTTTCATCTTCTACCTCCATAGACAAAGTATCCTTACCACAATCAATTTTTGTATTGGCAGTTTTCAAGAATGGTCTCCCAAACAATATGAGAGTTTTGTTTGATGAATCACAAGAATCATGTTCCCTATCAAGAATATAAAAGTTGCATGGAATAACCAAACTATCAATCTTGACTAGGACATCTTTTATCACACCAAGTGGGTAAATAAAACTACAATCCGCAAGTTGTATTACAATGCTAGTTTTATTCAAAGGCTCAAGACTAAGAGAATCATAAACATGTTTTGGCATAACACTAATGGATGCACCTAAATCGCATAAGGCTATTTTGGAACTAGCATTACTAATAACACATAGGATAGTAAATACGCCTGGGTCTTTTTGCTTCAAAGGCATATTCTTTTGAACAACAGCAGATACAACTTCACCCATACTTACCATTTCATGACCTTTCAATTTAAAAGCTCTCTTGGTAGTACACAACTCCTTCAAAAATTTGGCATACTTGGGAATTTGCTTGATAGCATCAAGCAAAGGAATGTTGAGTTTTACTTTCTTGAAAACCTTTAAAATCTCTTTTTCTTTGTCCTCTTTCTTTGACCTAGAAGAACTTATAAGAAAGGGTGGAATTGTTTTAAAACTGGAAGTCATTGGTTGAGGAGTTACCTTTGGAGTGTTGGTCGATGTTTCAGTTTTTGGAGGAGGATGTTCCTTCTCTGTACTCAATTCAGTTTCTATCTCTTCTTCTTCCTCCATCTCAATTTGTTTCAACCTTTTCTCTTCAAGTTCTTTCCCACTTCCCAGCATGATTGCACTAACATTCTCTTTTGGATTCAATGCTTGAGAGGGCAATTTTCCATTCATTTGTGCTTCCAATTTCCCTACACTTGAAGTTACTTACCCCATTTGCTTCTCCAAGTTGTGAATACTTGACCTTGTTTCCTATTGAAAAGACATGATATTTTGTTGTAAGGTCACAGTGTTAGAAGCCAAAGTTTTTATCATCTCACGAAGATCATCACTAGATGATGACCCCATAACATTGGAGTTTATAAATGGAGGGGGTTGTCTTGCTTGATAATTCTATTGGGGCTGAAATCCATGGGGATGGAATTGTCAGCCTTGATTGCCTTGTTGAGGCTGGTTCTTATATCGTAGGTTAGGATGATCTCTCCATCCAGGGTTGTACGTGTGGAAAAAAGGATCATACTTACACTAAGGCTGTCCATTAAATGCTCCATCAACTGCATTAGCTTGTTCAATGTAATCTTCTTGCATTGCTGGGCACATATCTGAAGCATGTCCTTGTAAAGAGCATATGTTACAAGCTTTCACCTACTGTACATTGCCACAAGCCAAAGAACGCACAAGAGAAGTAAGATCATTAACTTTATTCTCAAGGTTAGAAATACTTACCTCATTTACTCGTTTGTTTGCGAAGTCTCCTCGCATGCCAAATTGTTTCGAGTTGGCTGCAATATTTGAGATCAATTGGCGTGCAGCCTCAGGTGTTTTATCTACTAATGCCCCTCCACTTGCAGCATCAATGATACTATGGTCAGTAGGCATCAATCCTTCATAGAAATATTGAATGAGCAGCTGATCGGGTATTTGATGATAAGGGCATTGAATACACAGTTGCTCAAATCTTTCCTAATACTCGGAAAGGTATGGATGTTAGATTTTTAATGCCATTAGAATCATTTTATTTTGACTTTTAGAGTTCACACTCTGCACAAAACATCAACTGAAGGTCAAATGTGTTAATTACCTTCAATTTACTCATTTTTGCATCTTTCATCCAAAAAAACCTTCAAAACATAAAACAGAGAATATCAAGGCATTTTATATATAAAACATATGCAAAACACTAGTTAAATGTGGGTGAAACTATCGAATAATATGGTTGCATCAAATACCCTCACACTTAGCTCTTGCTCGTCCTGGAGAAAGGATAGGTAAAATCAAATTGAAGTTACATTAAATCAAATCACTATGACCAATCTCCTAATCTCCCATCAATATCCAAAAATATATGCATTATAAACAAGAACACAATTAAAAAGGATAAAGAGTATAAATTTTCATGAATTTATTTACATGTAAACTTCAAAACTCAATTAATTGTTGGGATTTAAATGAAATCTATGTCATGCCAAAGTGATAGGTCCTCTCATTGATATACACTCCAACACTCATGTGTTTAAGGCTTATGTGTTTAAATCTCTCAAATTCAATCAATGAATATGTTCTACCATAAGCTTGCTCTTTAATCTCATCTCCATTACCAACATATTATAAACAATGCATGAATCAAAAAGGTCTTTTTTTTTTGGAAGGAAACTTCCCTAGAGTTATTTTTCAGTATTTGCTCGAGTAAGCTTGAGGCGAGTCACACTTGTCTTCAGAAATGCCAACTCTTCTTGAAAATGGACACTACGGCGAACACACTCTTTCTCTTCCGTGTATTTTTTTTTGCTCAAAGTTGGGTGTTGTAGACTCGTAGGGGACCTACTTTTCATCTTGGTGCATGAATGACAAATGTATGAAAATTTAATCTATATGATGAACTCGCCCTTCGAGGGGTGACAATATGGTTGTAACTCTTGTATGACGGAACAAGAATCGTGATTTTTGCCCAAACTCTACAATGAAAATTTTCTGAGTGACAACCATTGTGTCACCCACAAGTCTTGAGTTCAAGATGCTTCAAGAAGAGTTTGCTCTGATGCAAATAACGATAACACATATAACCTAAGGACAGGTTCTATTCATTATGTGAACATGGGTAGATTTTCTACCTAGTCTTAAACGGGTCTCATATCTACCCAATGACGTTCTTCATAAAGATAGTATAGGGGCGTTGCAAGGAATAGTTAAGGCACGTATACCCACCATTACCAAGCAGACACTCAGATATGAGTTGGGTGTTTCACGCATCTGAACCCTGACCAATAGTCTTAGGGCAGATTGTTAGTTCCCCACCTAACCTAGAAGCTTGTGTGTGCGTTCAAAATTAAAACAAGTGATGTATAAAACAATTATATAAAATGTATGGAAACAAACATTTAAAAAAAGAGATAAAATTGCAAAAACTTAAACCCATCAAATACACAAAGCTCAGTCCAATATTGTCAGAAACAATACCTTCTCCAGTGGAGTTGTCATTCTGTCGCACGTCAAATCTGCGCGGCATCAGCTGGCGATTTTTCTCGTTAATGCGTTTGCTTTGATTTGATTCATTAGGAGTTGCCACCTAGTAATTAATTGAGGGCTACTAGGAAACCGGATGTACTGGTCTTGTCAGAGATTCACGGGTAAGGTACTGGTTGTGGTTAGGAAAGGTATTATCACCCTTAACGTACCCTACCTGAGGTAAGCTGCTTCGCGAATTTGATGTGCTCAAAGAAGTTTTAATAATTGTTTTTTCATCGGATATTAGAAATACAACTTACGTATAAGTTAATAATTCCAGACCGTGAGCAAATCAAAATATTAAATTCTTCTTTATTCTTTGCAATTTTATCATAAATAAAAATAAAAATAAATCAATGAAACAAATACAAACCCACATATACACTTTTACTATATTTTTCCTTTTCCTTTTCCTTTTTCTTTTTTCTTTTTTCTTTTACATCCATAATACAAAATACAAATTCAAAACAATTAAAAAAAATTACAGTAATAACCCCAAAACAATCTGGAATTTACAGGGAACACCTTCTGCACCACCGGAATAGTGTTGGGAACATCTTTTGGGCATTTGAAGAGTGGCGGCGCGTCCCCTCCAGGCGCCGCCGTGAAAACAAATTGGGAAACAGGGGGTCTGCCTCGGCCTCTTCTCCCCTTCCTTTCCCTGCCGGCAGTGGATCTTTTAGACCTGCAAAGCATAAAAATCACAACCAGTCAATTTTATTTTATTTTTTCTTTTCTTCCTCTTTCAGATCTGCTCCGTTTCTTTGCCTCTTCCCTTCTTTGTTTCAAGCGGGTCGGTTTGTCTTCTTCTCCTATGTTTCAGGTGGTAGATCGGGCGGTGCTACTGGATGAAGGTGTGGACGACACTGATGGCTCTATGGGCGTTGCTGAGGGAAGGAAATGCTAGAAGGTGGTTGTTCACGGTGGATGAGAAGGCGACCGTGGGTTTGTGGCCGATTGAAGAGAAGCTAGGAGTCGTCGGGTCTGTGAAGGAAGAAATCTCTGGTGAACGGTGGCTTGGAAGAACAAAATCAAAACCAGGGGATGGGGACGCCTTTCTGTAAGGCTTAATTAACAGTTGTTTCGAGGTTAGTCTTTGGTAGGGGCAAATCAGAGGCAGGGAGAAGGAAGGCGACCGAAGAAGCTGATGGGTTCTTTGGTTGATGAAGATCACTGTGGGGAGCGGCTAAGGGAGAAAAAAAATAAAAACCAGTGAGGGGTGGCTGGTTTGAAGATTGAGGGGACGGCTGAGAGGGAAGAAGAGGAATAGGCACCGGATGGGTGGGGGGCAACTGGTGGCTTGGAAAGAGATGGGTTTAGGGTTAGGGTTTTCTTTTTTTGTGTTTTTTTTTATATATTTCAAAATCCCCCCCCTCCATTGTGTGTGTGTTGAAGACCAGTATTTATAGGAAAAAATATTGCTAGGTTTTCAAACTTGGTCCCTCAACTTCTTTTTTTTGTAAATTTTGATTTTTCTTAATTTTTTGAAAACGAGCAATATCAACATCTACTCGATGAGGAAAACCAATGATTTTAAAAATGACGCGTGAAAAGTCGAACGTGTTCGAAAAACCCTTAAAAATTTAAATTCTTTTTTAGACGACGTTGAAAATGCTAAAATGACGAAAATATATTAAAAAACATATTTTTTGGATTTTCGCTATTTTTCTCTATATTTGGATTTTTTCTAAAAATTTATCAAAACATGGATCAAAAATTGGGTAGCAACAAAATTCATCAGCAAAAACTGATTCGTTGACGACTCAAAAATCATCAACGCTATCTAGTCTTATGGCTGGTGTTGAAATTGTTAGTGCACATAAGCTACTGCTGACTTAGAAATCATTGACGAGAATTGAGTCATTGTTGACCTAGAAATCATCAATGCAATCCAATTCTACGACTGACACTAAAATCGTCAATGCGCATGTCCTACTATAAACATAAAAATCATTGATAAAAACTAAGTCACTGTCGACTCAAAACTCATCAACGCAAACCAGTTCTGTGGTTGATGTTAAAATCATTAGCGCACATATCCTACTATAAACACATAAATCATTGATAAAAACTGGTTTTGCCAACTCAGAAATCATGAACGCAAACTAAGTAGCTGCTGATTCAGAAATCATCAGCGACAAGGTGAGTCATTTTTTATTTTTCCTTTTACCTAAGTTACACGTAAGATTTACGCTATGTGTTTTCCCTTACTCATATTTCAACCTAGCTAAATCTAATCATCACCCCCCATACTCCAATCATCATACATTATTACACAACACAAAAACATCTATGTAAGTACATTGACTAAGGTTTCTCTCAAGTCATCACTTCCAAGACTAGCACTTAAAATTGCTACAACAATACATTCTTACACTCACAATTGTATCATGGTAATGCACCTGCACAACTAATATGATTATTCAACACATAATGGTTCTATTTCCAATTCATCTCATGTCATTCTAACTATGTTCATCAAGCATAGTTTCCTTCATGATTCATTCCCACCCCCTTTGGCGGAAACCTTGTTACCTATTACTCCCTAGTTTGTACATGCAATTTCATCATATTTTATCACAAGTATATTCAAAATAACATTTCTCAATGCATACCCATTCCCATGTTTCACAAACATACATGTTCATTTATTATACAACAAAACCAAAGCATTAGATCATGATTCAATTTTCATTTCAGCTCCAAGGTGATTCTAAGGCTTACTAACAATATAATTTTTCACTTAACATCAATCCAACTCATTTCACATAACTTCACCCATTACATATGCAGAATTGATGTCATTTACACAAGTATAATCACAACAATCATGCCACAAACACATTATCATTCACTTGAACCATATTCATGCAAGTTCATTAATCTCATAATAAAATCAAAGCATGAACATCAATGCAATTTTATTTTTCAGCACAAAGATGCCCTTGGGAGTCCAACAAGACCACAATCCAAGCATTTTCATCATTCCATTTCATATCCCATACAAATTCATCAATCCTTTATGAAAATTAAGGCATAAACATCAATTTAGATTCTATTTTAGCTTCTATATATCCTTAAGAGTTTAATAAGGTTATAATCCATGTATCTCTTCATTTCAATCCTCATACCATCCATCCCTTCCATTTGAGCGGCCCCTTACTTAATTTTACACATTCAAAATCATACGCATACACATTTATTTCTTTGTAAGAATTTGTACATGTCTTTATTTGTCCATCATTCCACTTAAGTTCGTCACTCCTAGTTTACTAAATTTTGAGTTAAAATGTAAGGGTCTTAAACTCTCGTTCTAGAGTTCTTTCCCTTCCTTTTTGTTTTGAAATTTGGGGTAATACCCAGCCAAGGAAATGGTGTTGGCCTTACTTTACATTTCTGGACAATCTTAATGCAAGTTTGATGATTGTTTTTCTTCTTCCTTTTGGTTTTCTCCTCTTCCTTTTGGTTTTCTCCTCTTCCTTCTCTATTGCAGTAGTTGGCCCTTCTAACTCTCTTCTCATTGAACAGTTAAGGGGGCTTGCATGCAGGCTATCTTGGTTCTATTTTGGAAAGAGAGATTGTTGCACCCAAGGCTGCTGGCCAGCTATTTTTTGGGAAGGGGAAGGGTCACCTTCTCTACCCCCCTTGCATTTATACCCCTCTTAAATGAGAGGGGGTGTTTGGGTGCTAGTTATTCTTGGTTTCTATCCTGTTATTGGGTAATCTTAAGGCTGGTTATATCCTCTATAATCCCCCTTGCGATAGGTTAGTTTCTCCCTCCACCAATTTTCTTAAAACAAGTCGGCCTGTTTTCTTCACTTTTTTCCTAGCATAGGCCAATCCAAAACTACATTTTTGTTTAGTTTTACAAAAAACCTCACTTGGCAGAATGGTCTTCCCCTTAAACCCAAGCTCCCAACCGAATCCCCATCATAAGCAACCTAAGGCTAAGCCATAGGCTTAACCATATCATCCTCCTTTTTTTTTTTAGAAGGATTTGACCTCAAATCTAAAACATGAAAACCATAAACTAAAAGTACATCATCATTACAAAGTTGAAACAATATGTAATAATAAAAACCTTATAAAACCCTGTCAATAAAGAATATGTTCTGGATAACCATCTCCTTTAAATACAAACTCGCTTTTTCAGCCCTTTTATCCTCTCTAAGTTTTAATTAATCCTTATAAACATGCTTAGGAAATTTTTTTTTTTAAAAAAACAAGAACTACATATTTCTCATCCTTCAGAAATAAAAACCTATTCTAAAATCCATCACGCATAGCTTTCTTATCAAACTACCAAGGCCTACCCAATAATTAGTGACAAACATGTATAGGAACTACATCACATAACACTTCATCATAGTATTTCCCAACGAAAAAGATACAAGAACTTGTTTATGCACCTTCACCTCTCTACAATTAGTCAACCATTGTAATTAATAAGGAATTTATGTTTAGTAATTTGTAAAATCAACATATCCACCAAATCTAAACTAGTTACATTAGTGCAACTACCACTGTCAATGATCACTACATACCTTATTCTACACATGACACCTTGTATGGAAGATGTTTCCCTTTTTATTTTGCAAGCCTCTCACCTTCACATACATGTTAAGTGCTCATTTCACCACAAACACATTTCCCTTAATATTATACTCAATACACTCATCACCAGCTACCGCCAATGGTGGCACCTCTACCTTAATGTTATCTTCTTCTTCAGACTCCATCCCATCATTGGCTCTTGTAACCATGACCCTCTTGTATGGACACTATGAAGCAATATGATCAAAACCTAATGAATGATAACATTTAATGTCATAACTACGAGAAGTAAAAGTCTCAACTTTACCCTTACCATATGTGAAGGTATCTTTCTTCTCTTTACAAGTCTCGTAACCCCCTTCCATAGTAGGTTGGACTTGGGTAGCCCTATCTCTCCTTAAATTAGGCTTCTGAGATGAAGAAGTGTTCATAATGAATGGTGGTCGTGCCCCCCCTCTCCTCTTAATATGTCTCTCCAATTTCATGACCATATGCATCATGTCCTCCAACTCTACATAGTGTTGTAACTCCATAACATTCACGACCTCGTGATTCAACCCATTAAGAAACCTAGTCATAGTGGTATCCCTATCCTCCACTACATTAGCCCGAATCATTATGATCTCCATCCTTTTATGATACTCATCAACACTCTTAGAACCCTAGCTTAAACTCTGTAATTTTTTATACAACTTTTTATAGTAGTGATCTTGTATGAATCACTTCCTTATTAAAGCCTTCATATTAGCCCATGTATCTATAGGCCTTTCCTCATTCCTTCACCTAAAAGTCACAATCTAATCCATAATATTACAGTATAATCAACAAACTCAATTGCCATAATTTTCACCTTTTTCTGCTCAGAACAAACATGGCAATCAAAGATTCAATCCACCTTCTTCTCCCACTCCAAATAAGCCTTAGGATTGTTTATACCTTGAAAACTAGGAATTTTTAGTTTAAAGTCCCTATCTACACCCATAGCACCACGGTTTCCAAAATCACCCAAATTATCTTCTTGGCCGAGCTGACCAGCCCTCCAAACCCTATGAAACCTAGGATTCCTAAGCTATCGAATTTGATTCCTATTGTCCTAAGATGTTATGTCATCATCCTCATCACCTATCGCATCAAAACCAATGTCAACAACTGGACTAATATGCCTCTTATGCCTCCTAACATGATTTCCATCTCGATCAACTTTATAACATTTCTCATCAATACCACGCCTTTCCACCCTTTCCAATCTTTCATGTATGCTACCCATCATAAAATTAAGCCTCCCCACCATTTGTGTCAGACCTTGAATCTAAAGTTGTAGTTGGTTTGTCTCTATTTGAGATGGTTTTTCTTTCTTTTTCTCGGCCATTGTGTATCTGTAAAATCTTGTTAGTGGTATAATGAAAACAAAATTGTGTTTCCTCACTCACTCCCTCACATGTTTACTCTCCTCTCATATTTCACTTAAAGCCTTCAATTATAAGTAAATTCAATGCTGGAAGTCTATATTGATGGTATTCATAGATATAATATCAAGACAAGGTGAAGACATGACACAAATAGAGTTTCGATACAAAAACACTAATTTGAATTGAATATGGACCCTAGACCAAACGATGTCCAATTGAGCTAAAAGCTTATATCTAATGCGTTTTCAACCCAAATAAATAGAATATCAATTTTTACATAATTACGATAATGTTTGATATATTGACGTGAAAGCAATAAGTAACAACCCTTTTCTAATCTAAATCTGGAACCCTAAGAAATTGATGCCTGAATGAGTTAAAAATTTATAATTGGTTTATTTCCACCCTAAATAACCAGAATATGAATTTTGAGTCAATTCTGAGGTGTTTTAATAGGTTGATACGAAACATATGTAATTAGACCAGATTTAACCCAACTAACATTTTTGGTGTGTAATTCTCTCTTCTTCTTCTTTTTTTACTCTAAGAAGAACAATAATAATGAGAATAAACAAGAAATCACATAGGAAAGAAAAAAAATATGATCAAAACTAACCCTTAAGATTCTAACCGAAAACAAAGATGCAAGGATGAAGAAGAAACTAACACTAAGAAAAAAAACAGAAATGAAAATGCAAGAAATAAAAGATATAACCCGATCCAAAGCCTAACTCTGATACCAAATAATACGGACCTCTTTGTCACGTGGTCAAACAACCCCCAATGAAGATGATACTTCCCCAAAAAAATTCAAAATCAGGTTTGAGAACTTTGACCTAGAGTTAACCTATAACTAAGAACTAGGGTTATTGAAATTCACAAATTAATGTCATAAGATTAGTTATACTTTGATAAGTCAGGTTTTCTTCTTTGTCACAACAAAGAACACATTTGCTTCAAGCAAAACACAATAATATTATTAATTTGAAGGCTGCTAAAATCCACAACAAGAAGAACATTATATAATCCTAAGATAATTAAACTTAATGGACCCATATTGGGTTGAAAAGCATTGGGCTTTTAGCTAACACAAGCCTAATGCCTAAAACAGACCTAAAACACTTAGTTGGGGCCAAAACAAACCTAATTGAAATTAAAAACCTTAACTGAAATATTATACTTAAAACAACATAAATACTAAGTAATTTTATTTTTTTGTAATTTAGCCCCTAATTACATTCAAGACATTCCCTCAATATTAGTTCCTTTTACAATTTAGTCATTAATTTTTAGATTTTAACGAAAGTCACCTTTTTTCTCTCAATTCCTTTGCAATTTCACCCCTGATTGCATTAAGAATAGCCCTTCAATTTTAACATTTTTTTTTTCTCAATTCGATCTTTGGCTTTTTAATTTGTGATTTTATAGTAATTTTGCTCCCAATCTTGATTTTTCTCTTTAATGACACCCTTAATTGAATTAATAGAACTCCTAAATTTCAGTATTTTTTTTTAATTTTGGTCATTGGTCCTTTAATTCATTTATTTTTGGTCAAATTGACTATCAATTTTATTTTTTTCTTCAATTAAGCCCCTTATGGAATTAATAAGACCCCTAAATTTCAGTCTTTTTTCCTTTTTGGTCCTTGGTCCTTTAACTCTTTTATTTCTAGTTAAATCAAATTTTTTTGAATTATTTCTTGAAGTTATTCCTAACCTTTTAGTACCTGCTCTGATAAGTTCTTACTTTTATAAATTTATTATTTATCCAATTTTATCCATAATTGTATTTTTGTTTTTTTTCTTTTATTTTCTTTTATTTTTTCTTTATTATGATCATATCTGAACAACTATTCTTAAAAAAAAAAAACTATGTTAAATTTTTTTTGTAATTTTTTTTTGGTTTTTTAAGGGGATAAAAATTAAGTTGTGACAATATAGATAGATAAGTGTTAGCAGTTGCCTAGTAGCATGGTTGACATGAGGTGATAGATTGCCTAATTGTATAATGGACAATTGGTAGACTGTCTTTGGATATAACCAAATACAACTTTTATACAGTTTTTTGGTAACAAGTAGGGAATATGAATTATATAGCCTACAATACTATGTAGGCAAGAAGGTATCTTGTAAAAATCATATAATAGGTTTTTTTTGTTTTTGTTTAGTAGAATAAAAGTTGGGAATGTTTCATGAAAATTGCTTTACATTTCATAATACATTACATAATGACTTGTGTGTTCCAATTGCTATAGCATGTGGGTATGAGAACTTTTATTGGGATATAAAACTCATAGTTGTTGATAGACACAAGCAAATTGGTGAGAAAAGCTAAATTTAAAATACTTAGATACATGAATTATGACATCTTTAATTGTTTTTAGTTTTATAGAAATTATTAAATAAATACCTTTTAAAAGTATAGATACATATTTGCAAGGTAAAAAAAAATAGAGAAAACAATATTAAGTAAAAAAATAAAAACATAGTTTATTAGAAAATTTATCTAATTTTTCATTAATAAAAGTTAAATAATTATAAAAAGAAAAAAAATCATGGGGTAGACATAGTCATGGGACCATGTAGATGTAGTGTGTGTTTGATATTGTTGCAACTTGTAAGATTATAATTTTTAGAAAATAGATTAAAAAAAATTTAGTTATGGTTTTAAAAAAATAAATTTAGAAAAATATATGATTTGTTAAAACTAATATGCAATAAATTTTTATATACAAAACAAATAAAAATTAAGTTATTTTAACTTCTATAAAATCAAGTTTAAAATGCTATCATTATAAGAAAAGCATACGTGATAGGATAAAAACAAAGATACCGATCGGTATCATGGTAACACCACCCCATTAATAACTTGAAACTTGACTCGTGCTTCACTATTAATCAATTTTTTTTTCAAATAAAAAAATTGCACACACAAGTTTTTTCAACATGTTTTTGTAGTTAAAAAATTTCTAAGCGAAAATAATTTTTTTATGCATATATGTAATTAAATAAATTGAGAACTATATGTGTTAATAAATAAAAAAAAAACCATAAACGATAAGACAAAATAAAAATGGAAAAAATAAAAAATAAATCTAGATCAAGATATTTAATCTCGTAAGTGGGGATATTTACTCAGTTGTATTTGCTAAATTGATTTATTAAAATATTTCTTTATTCAAGCAAACAATAATATAAATAAAAACACAAATGAAATTGATTCAATAAAATAAAAGGGGAAAAAACACTACATAAGGCTGTATATATTTTAAATATTATGTGAAAAATAATTTTTTTAATTTTCAAAAATAAAGTTCATCTATACAAAAGATAAAAATAATTTTCGATGAATCAGAAAAACTTTTCAGAATTTAAATGCATAACAAAAAATATAAATGTTATTTAAAAGAGACTCTCTAAACAAAATAAAAGAAAAAAAATGATATTGATTTAAATATTAAAAAAATTAGAGAAAAATCCAAATAAAAAACATTAATTTTAAAAAATAATTAGAAAAAAAAAAGAAGCAAAAGCCAAGCATTGCTAAGCTTCTCAAGCTAGGCCAACCCACCTAACCCATTTTGATAGGGCCCACGTGTGGGCCTATTCTGATAGGCTTGCACAACTAGACTCTTATATTTTTTTTTTGTTTCAACTGGGATGGACGACATGTGATAGCTGCAAATTTTTATGAAAAAAAAAATTAAATAACCCGTCATGTTGTTCGCCCCAATTTTTTTGAAAAAAAATTAAATGACAAGTCGTTTAATTTGCCTAGATGACAGCCACCACAATGGTTTGAAAATCAGGGCTTAAGTCGTTTTTATCCCAAAACCTATTTCTAAATCCATTTTGACCATGAACACCTACAAAACACTTTAGAAATCATAATAAACCTATCAATGGTCTCAAAAAGACAAAAAAACCATTCCAAAAATCGAAATCAACTAATATGAACTTCCTTCATTAAATGAAATAAAAAATCAAACCAAGTTCAAATCTATTTTTTTATGAACTTTAAAGATAAAAAAACAAATGATATGAACTTTCTTCATTAAATGAAACAATTTGACACAAACATCAACCGTTTTGGTGATTTAAATTAGTGTCAATGATATGTTTTTCTCTCTACTATAGGAATTCAATGACCTTTCTCTCTTCTTTCTCAATCAGGGACTAAAAAATAATAAAAATAATTTTTTATACCGAAATTAAATTTGAAAAAAATTGAGGCATCAAAATTATATAATTTGCGTTATTTTTAAAGTTAGAGGACTAAAATGTATATTTTTTAAAAACTTCTAGCACGCCACCCATGTTTGGAGCTTTTTTTTTTGTCTTTATTTTTTCAATTCTACTATTTACTAAGAAATTATAAGCTTTTTTTAATTAAATTATCTAAAATAAAACTTTGAGAACAAAAATGAATTGCTAAAAAATAAAAAGTGTCATCAACAATGTTTTGTGAGAGTCGGACAGTGTTAGCTGCACAATATTCACCCCAATCACATTTAAATTTTTAAGTTAATAATAATCTGGACCATTTAATTAAATTAACAATGATGATTCTGTTTTATTATTTATCATGATAATAAGATAAAATACCCTTCATTACTCGTCTTTATAGCCCATAGTGTCACGATCATCTCAGATCTTGTTTGTTGATCAATGATGTCTTCTTCTTCTTCTTTTTTCTAGATAAATTTAGCAATTAATCTAAAAAAATAAAAAAATAAAAAAATAATACAAGATAAAAAAACTTGGTTAAAATAGTAGAGTTTGAAAATATAACGGTTGTGAGGCATGAAATTTCATTTGAAAACAATCGGACTGTAACCAAAACGATCCAATCATTTTTTATTGTTTTGGGGAAAAAATATAAGTATTTTTGTTGGGTTTAAGTCAAGGTGCTGTCGGTTTAGAGAGAGAAGCCGCTTCTTGAATGTGTTCTTCAATGGCACTTAAATTTTAATTGATATTATTCGGTACAGCATCTTAAATTATCGTATTTTAGAAACTATATTATTTTAATAAAATTTTTCAAACGGTATAATCCCATCAGATTTTTAAATTTATTGTGCTCATTTAGATTAAAAAAAAAAAAAAAACCTTTTTTCGGGGAGCCAAGAGTTGATCCTCTCTTCCTCCTCCTAAATACTAAAAGATAAGAAGTGAAAAAAGAAAACCGAAAGTTGCTGATAGACCCAAAATCCAATCAACACTCAACAACAAGGTGAATCCATTATTTTGTGTACCGACAAACAATTACTTAACAAGAAAAAAATCCCACCTCATGAAACTTTGAAAAATACATGCTTTCTTGAATTCTACTACATGTCCAAGTCCTAAATTACACCATCTTTATTGTTGTTGATGGTGATGGTGATGGTATTGTGATATTCTCTGACTGGTGACATAGAAGGTTGATAATTCAGCCATTTGGGTGCAAAAGGAGAATGTCTTGGTGCGAAGAAAGAAATTTTTGGTGTAACTGTTTGTATTGGAGGAAAACCGCCATTTTGTTGCCGCCTGAACCTGACACCTTCTCTTTACCTTCTCCTCTTCCCGATTGGTCTCAAGGTACCCCCAGTTTTCATCAATTTTTATTTTCTAGTCTTCTTATCTCATTTATTCTATGATGGGTTCTGATTTGTTTTCTGGTTGGTGGGTGTTTTTGGTTTATTGGATTTTTGCTTCTTCATATAAACCTGGATCATTCATGGGCTTATGCATCTTTTTTTTGGATGGTTTATTCGTTGTTCTCTTTCTTTCTTCTTCCCTTAGATGTACATGAGTGACTGTATATAAGCATTTGATCAAGCCCGAGTTTAATTGCTGACGTTTCATTTCTCATGAGGATTGGAACTTCGCCATGTTTTTTCAACATGCTTGTTTTCTTGTCAAGTTGGACTCTGTTGTTTTGTTTGTAGTCTACTTTTTGGTTGGCCAATTTAAAGAGGAAACATGTGTGCAAAGATTTTGCCAATTAGTCTCTAGAGGCAAAAGTTTTCCGTTAATCTCTCTTCACTTTCTTGGCTCACATTCGCGAATCTGAATGTGATTCAAGCTTTGCGGCGTTAAAAATGGTATTTTTTTCCTACAATTTTATTCCTAGGATAAAGAAGGGTATTGTCCTGAATTTATTCATTTTGGATCATTTTTTTGTATGATCTTCATACCTTACTTATTCATACTTTCTTCAATTTTTCCCATGTTACTTTAATTACCAGGCAAATCATTTAAACGAGGATGTCCTCTATAAATTATAAGGCATCATGCACTCCTTGTTGCAGCTGGAATTTTATTCTTGTTTTATTCCTATATTAACATGACTGGTAATTCTCAGCTTCAAGATGTTTTCCCTTGCTTTCTTGCCTTTATATACATATTAAAAACAAAATAGATTGCCATCTTGTTTCTTTAACTTTCTTGACATGTTGGGGTGGGGAGCATTTCACTTGATTTTGCTTTGTCCTTATGCATGTGTAGGTTTGGCTAGATTTTTTTGGCCTCCTAATGAATGAAGTTGTATGACAAGTGGTTTTCAAGGCTATTGTGCATTTGTTTGTTTGCCATTTTCCCCCCATGCTAATGCACATGGTTGTCTTTTTTGTTGTTTCATTGCATTATTGTTTTGAATCCCATGGGATCAAATGCGTCCAAAATTCTATCCGGCAGCAACTTCACCCTTTACCACCTCCCCGTCTCTCTTCTTTCCTCTCTTCCTATATTCTTCTGATAGGATCCTCTGTGTCTGTTTGATAATGTTATTGCAAGTAAATTCCCTTGGCTTTATTACAGTCTTTGAAGAGAGAGGAGGAAATTTCTATTAAGCATTCTTGAAACTATTACGGCTGTTATGTCCCTCCTGAGAACTATACAAGCTTTTAGTAGTTATTTGATTGTATTTACATCTGAAAAACTCCGAGCACCCACAAATTCTCTTGTTAGTGTTTCTAAATACTGTCACTGACATCTGTGTCCATGTTTGTTTCTTGAGTTGTTGCTCCTATACAAAATAAATGGGAAAGCCTCCTTTCTTGTTTTTCTGTAGGAGTCTTCTCTTTGCTTTTATTGCCATACTCTGCTATTGAAGCCTCAAAATTTTGTCATAGTTTTAAATGCCATAAATTTGAAAGTAAAAGAATCGTAAAGTAGAGTGTTGAAGAGGAACCTTCACATTAGAAATGTAGTTTGCTTAATGGTTTCTTGTTTTGTTTACGTCTAACTTCAGGCCGAGGATTTGCTTCTGGAAGAATAAACTTGGGCAAAATTGAAGCACTCAAAATCTCCAGGTTTGAGTTCATTTGGAGCAGCAATCTCTTGCAGGACAAGAAAAAAGGAGTTTCATTCTATAAACCTGTGGGAGTGCCTAATGGATTCTACAGCCTTGGCCACTATTGCCAATTCAACAATAAGCCCTTGTGGGGTTTTGTTCTTGTGGTTCGTGAGGTGGCTTGTTTCGAGCCAGAAGCTGCCAATTTACCAACTCTTCTAAAACCCCTAGATTATACATTAGTTTGGAGTTCAGATGATGAAAGTGAGGAGAAGTATGGAGGATGTGGCTTCTTCTGGCTTCCTCAGCCTCCTGAGGGTTATAAGCCCTTGGGGTTTCTAGTCACCAACAATCCAGACAAGCCAGATTTGGATGAAGTACGGTGTGTTCGAGCAGACCTGACAGATGAATGTGAACCCTATCGTCTACTACTTGAATCATATTCTAAATTTTTAAATCTACCAGTTCGAGTTTCGAGTACGAGACCCAGCCATCGAGGAGTGCTAGGGAAAGGTGTTTCAGTTGGCACATTTTTCTGCGGCTACTGGACCTCTGAAGAGGAGTTGAATATTGCATGCTTGAAGAATTTAAACCAACTACATGCCATGCCAAACCTCGAACAAATCCATGCACTCATGAAGCACTATGGGCCTACAGTTTTCTTTCATCCCAATGAGGTCTATTTGCCATCTTCTGTGCCATGGTTCTTGAAAAATGGAGCACTCTTGTACAAAGCTGGGGATTCATCTGGTGAGCCCATAGATGCAGAGGGCACTAATTTGCCAGGCGGTGGAACAAATAATGGTGCATTTTGGATAGACTTGCCTTCCGATGGCAAAAGAAATACTGTCAAACAGGGCAGCTTGGAAAGTGCAAAACTTTATGTTCACGTGAAGCCTGCTCTTGGTGGGACTTTTACTGATCTTGCAGTGTGGGTTTTCTATCCCTTCAATGGGCCAGGTACTCTTAAAGTTGGACCATTGAATATTTCGCTTGGCAAGATTGGGCAGCATGTAGGCGATTGGGAGCATTTCACTCTCCGCATTTGCAACTTTACTGGAGAGCTGTGGAGTATATACTTCTCTCAGCACAGTGGTGGTGAATGGGTTGATGCTTATGATTTGGAGTACATAGAGGGGAACAAAGCTATTGTTTATTCATCAAAAAACGGACACGCTAGCTTCCCTCATCCCGGGTGTTACATCCAGGGTTCCACTAAACTTGGAATAGGAATACGGAACGATGCAGCACGTAGTAATTTATACGTGGATTCAAGCACCCGTTATGAAATTATTGCAGCAGAGTATCTTGAAGGTAGTGGTTTCATTGAGCCTTGTTGGTTACAGTTTATGGGAAAATGGGGTCCAACGATTGTCTATGGTTCAAGAATCGAGCTAGATAAGATAATTAACCATTTGCCCGTGGGTTTTAGATATTCAGTAAAGAACATATTTGATGGGTTTCCAGTGGAACTCTGTGGAGAAGAAGGTCCTACAGGGGCAAAGGATAAGAACAACTGGGTGGGAGATGAAAGAGGCTAGTTTCCTTCTCTCTTTTACTGCAGACTCTTATCTTGTTGGCTTCATTGCTTTCTGTACTCATTACAACGGCTGTAGAAAGACTGAACTTCGAGGCTTATCGCGTTGTATCTACATTTCTCATTCTTGATTATATATATTTATTTAATAATCGAGTTCGAGCATGGTTTCCCTTCAAGCAAATCAGTGATGGTGGATCGGCATGGGAGAGTGGAAGAAGAACAGGGCACTAGGTTGCCATTTATGCTGTCCAGTGATGTTGATGAATGAAGAGCTGTAAGAAAAGAAAATATTACTCGAGAAAGATTTTGATTCCATATTTGTTGATAGAAAATGCAGCATTTTATTTATTTATTTATTTTCCATTGTTGCTCTTGTAATGAAACTATGGAAAAAAAGATATATCTTGTGCTGATTAAATTCTATGATTTAGTCTCTGTATTGTGTATGGTTTTATAATTTAGTCCTTGTAGTTTTGCAAACCATAAGTTAAGTCCCTTCCACCAAAGTCTACTCACTTAGGCTTTTCCATAATGGGCCTCTGGCTCTTATTGCAGATAATCCGCCCGGCAAAGAAGACAACTGAGTCAGTTTTCGACTCGTGATTTCCTTCTCTCTTTCAATCTGACTTTCCAGCAGACCACATTGAGTTCGCAGCCTGTCTTTGCTATGCTCCAAATTATAACGTTGTTTATGGCGACGTTGACCAATCGGTGCCGCTAAATCCCAAACAGCAAATCGGTGTAGCGAAACCCAAATGCCATTTGTGCAAATCCTAAGAGAGAGATGTTGGCGAGAAGATTTATTTCCTTGTTCAAGGGCTCCCAAGCTTCCCAAATTCGGAGGTAACTAACGTTTCTCTTTTAGCAATAACCCACCCTTTTATTCTAATTTACTGCTTTTAATTTTGCATCGGTAGTGGAGTGAAGTCCTTGGATGAAGGAAAGAGCAAATCATTTGGTCGAAAGGCAGTGTCTTTTGTGTCGGATACAGTCACGGGTGATGTTGCTTTGAGTGCTCTTGATGATCTTGCTATTTATCATGGCTGTAGCAGGTACTTTGCTATTTATCTTGCGATGATGTTACTGGGTTTTCAAAAAGTTTGAATTTTTTTTTTTAGAATTGGGAAATCGATGCCTTGAAGACAATGCTGCTTTTGTTAGATTTGTTTGTTGGTGTAATCCAGTGTAGTTTAGTAGTATTTCTTTGGATTAAGACAGCAGAATGGTGTCTTAAAATTGGCACGAATTGAGAAGTGAAGATGTTTCAAGCCTCTCTGTGCACGATTTTCCATACTTGAATATGATTATTGAAGACGACGCCTTATCTAGCATGCTCTTTTGCTTCAATTTTTAAGTGGATAAATTGCAACATTTATTTGTGGTTTTTATATATTCCTGGAGCTTAAGAAATATAACTCCTATCATGAGAAGAGTTTGTGATTGTTGAAAGCCAAAGTTGCTTTAACTTAAGTCAACACCACAGTTATGCTGAGATGACGAACATTACCGTGAACGTACCGACACTGTTACTTCTCCTTCAACTAGCACAACAAGTGCTGTCACCTCTGTCAACATTTCTCATATCACAAACATGTTCATAATGCATTAGTCCGGCATTATATTGATTATTTAAAATCAAGGTACAGCCAGCAATCTGATTGATTGATAATTGTCTAATCATCTTTAGCTTGATTGATGGAAGGGGAGGCCAGGGGAGAGTGAGTTTTATGTGGTCAGTGAGGGTTGGATGGTGCGAAATAATAAATAATAATAATTAAAACAAGAAAAGAAAAGATTTTTTTTTTTTAAAAAAAAGCTAATAAAAAAGAAAAAGAAAGGGATTGGTGATATTCAAAGTCTGTAATATTTTCATTAATCATCAAAATTGTCTCATAAAATGAAAGAGAAACATATAAATAGTAAATCCTAAAACATCTCGTTATTGGACTTGGCCTATCAAATCAAACTGTTTAATATAAATAATTTTAAATAAATAAAATGACAATGAGATGGGCCTAAATGGGCTTAGTCTCCTAACCAGAGCGTGACAGATTGGGTCATCCTATGTCGTCTCCGTCCATATACTCGTGTATTTTGTTGTGTGGGTCTGATGTCCCCACCAACTTTCCCGGGGTTGGAGAAACTCGACCCCGTCGAGTGTAGCACTGGCTGGCTCTGATAGTACTCTCAAAGATTTGTATTAAGTTGCAAAGTATCTTTAGTGATCCAAGTGCAATCTGAGTCTGGTTGACCCACTAAGCAAACTAGAAACCGTTGAATCTCACCATTCATGTTAAAAACAACTTGTTCATCCAGAATAGCATCAATATTATCCTTTTGTGTTGATGTCAAGGTGAAAGGGATAGAGGTTTCAATAGGATCATTAGGAGGGGGGTTAAATGGTATCTTAAATGGATCATTTGGAATAGGAAGTGACTTATGTTATGCAACTAGATCCTCAATGTTAAATGTAGAGCTAATAGCAAAATCATGTGGTAAATCAAGAACATAAGCATTTGGACCAACCCGTTGTAGCACTTTGAAAGGCTCGGCACTACGTGCATGTAATTTTTTATTAGCTCCTGAATGTAACTGTTCGGGTCTAATTCGTATCATAACATAGTCTCCCATATTAAACTCATTATGTCGTCTATGTAAATCAGCTTGAAGTTTATATTGCGCATTACTTGCTTGAATATGTTAAGTGATCTTAATATGCAAATCGTGAATTCTACATGCAAAATACTTGGCCGACTCAGACACTCTAGCATAGAGGGACATAAGAAGAAGGTCTAAAGGTTTCCTAGGCTTGTAACCATGTACAACTTCAAAGGGACTCATGCCTATTAACCTATTGACAAAGCTATTATAGGCAAACTGGGTCGTAAGAAGAATCAGATCTTAATTCCTATTATGATTACTCACTAGACACATTAAAAGGTTGCCTAAACTCTTGTTAACTACCTTAGTTTGACCATCAATTTGGGGGTGATGAGCAGTAGAAAACTTCAATTTGGTTCCCACCACATGCCAAAGGGTTTTCTAGAAATAACTTGTAAATCTAACATCTCTATCTGAAACTATGGTTTGGGGAAGACCATACAACTTGACAATCTCATCAAAATAGAGTTTTACAACTCTGGAAGCATTTGTGGTCTTGGTACAAGGAATAAAATGGCTCATCTTAAAGAAGCGGTCAACAACAACAAAAATAGAATCATGTTTTTTTGCAGTACGTGGAAGCCCAAGCACAAAATCCATGCTTACATCTTGCCAAGGGCAAGTGGGAACGGGCAATGGGGTGTAAAGACTACCATTTTGTTTTCTATGCTTAGTTAGTTGGCAAGTTCGATATTGACCTACCAATTTGGTGACATCTCTTTTCAAACTAGACCAGAAAAACTGACGTTCCACCTCTTCGATGGTTATATTCATTCTAAAATGTCCTGAGAGACCTCCAACATGAATCTCCCTTATCAAAAATTCACACACGGATGTTTTCAGGATACAAAGCTTATTATCCTGAAATAAGTATCCATCTTGGAGGTGATAACCATTTATAACATGGTGATTCTCATCCTTCAATGTCAAGTATATTTCTTCAAATTCTAAGCAAGATTCATACTCCTCTTTGAGTCTCTCAAATCCTGTGACTTCAAAACTCATTACAGATAACAGCGTTACCTGACGACTCAAAGCATTTGCAGCTTTATTCTCTATTCCAGATTTATGTTTCAAAACAAATGAGTATGCTTGCAAATATTCAATCCAATGACTAGGCCTATGATCGAGCTTCTTTTGGGAGTTAAAATAGCAAAGGGTCTCATGGTCAGAGTGAAGAACAAACTCTTGTGGTAATAAGTAATGACGTCAATAGCACAAGGCCTAAACCACCACATAAAACTCATCATAAGTTAAGTATATTTGTTTTGCCTCATTAAGTTTCTCACTAAAGTAGGCTATATGGTGACGTTCTTGACTAAGTACTCCACCGATACAAAGCATCACATTCTACTTCAAATACCTTAGTAAAATTAGGTAGCCGCATTACTAGGGCCTTCGTCATCATCTTCTTAACCTCCTCAAATGCCCTAGTATCTCCTTTACTCCACTAAAACTCACCTTGTTTCAAACAATCTGTAATATGCGATATGATGGTGCTAAATCTCTTAATGAAACGACGATAGAAAGTCGCAAACCAATGAAAATTACGAACCTCATGAATAGTTTTAGGCTCAGGCTAATCTACTATTGCTTGGACTTTCTAGGGGTTAGTAGAGACTCTTTTTTATGATACTATAAACCCTACAAAGACCACTTGATCTGTAAAGAAGGAACACTTTTTGACATTTGCAAACAAACTTGCCTTTCTTAGGGTGGTACAAACTTGAATAAGGTGATCGAAATGCTCTTTCTTGGTTTTGCTATAAATAAGAATATCATCAAAGTATACCAACAAGAACTTTCCCATAAATGGCTTAAGCACTTGTGTCATTACTCTAATAAAAGTGCTTGGTGTATTGAAAAGGCTAAAAGGCATGATTAGCCATTCATATAAATCATCCTTAGTCTTAAATGTCGTTTTCCACTCATCTCCCGAACGGATCCTAATTTGATGATACCCACTCTTCAAGTCAATCTTAGAGAAGATTTGGGCTCATGCCATCATATCTAGTATATCATCCAATTGAGGAATTGGAAAACGATACTCGATTGTAATCCTATTGATGGCTCGATTATCTATACACATTCTTCATTATCCATCTTTCTTAGGTGTTAACAGTGGAGGTACTGCACAAGAGCTCAAACTCTCTTGTACAAATCCCTTTTGTAACAACTCACACACTCACCTTTGTAATTCAGCATGTTCACTCGGGTTCATCCTATAGTGAGGCAAGTTTGGTAATGTGGCACAAGAGACAAAATCTATGGTGTGTTAAACATCACACATAGGGGGTGAAGCATTAGGTAGTTTAGATGGGAAAACATTTAGAAATTTTTTCAACACTTCTCTTACCTCTTCAGGTGGCTCTTCAAAAAAGTTTTCTACAATCTTCTTAGCCACTACAACAAACACAACAGACTCCTCACAGATCTCCTTATCAAACTCCCTAGGACTTGTTATGTTAAGCACTCTTTCTTTCACTTTATTCTTCTTTGGACTATTATCATTATACCTTGGAGGTAATCCAATAAGTTGATTTTTTTACCTTGAAAGTGAATGAAGAAGAATTTGATTGTCCAAAGATTGTAACATCCAAATCATATAACCAAGGCCTACCTAAAATGACGTGCCCTACATCCATGAGAATGACATCACACCAAATTTCATCATGATAGTCCAAGATCTTTATGGGAAAAAGACATCTCTTTTTGACCGCTATAGATGTATCATTAACCTAGGACACACTATAGGGTTTAGGGAGTGGAACAAACTTTAAGCTTAAGCAAGATACATTACCCGAGGAAACTGCATTGATACAACTACCACTGTCTATGATGATCTTACACCCTTTATCTCCATATTTAATGTAAATGTAAAAAAAAGTAGTCCTTCTCCAATCCTTAGTTCCTTTAGGTTGTGTTAAAGTACATCTAACCACACTTAACCTGATTGTCTTGATTTGAGTGGATATAAACCTAACACATCCTAGCAAGTTGGACTCATCCTCCTTATCATTTAGATCCTGAAAATCATTGAGATTGTGTTCATATACCTTATCATCACAATTATCTTCTTCACCCATATCCTATTGCCCCTTGATGAACAAGGTCTTATTAGGGCAACTAGAGGAAATATGACCAAAACCCTGACACTTAAAACATTGAATTCTTGAGGTTATCTTAGGTACGTCATGAAAAATACCTTTACCTTTGTCTTCTCTAGGTATCTAGAAAATCAAAGGATTGGGTTTATGAGGTGGGGAACCCAAAATGGAGTTATTACTACCAGGTTGAGATCTATAAGGGGTACTACAAGTGTCCTGACGTCTTCTTTATTGGCTTTTTGTTACCAAGTCATAATTTTGTACTAAGATATAAGCTTCATCAAGGGTGGAAACACCTCTAAGCACAACCTCTCTTTTAAGGTTATCATGTAAGCATTTTTTAAATCTACTTGGGGTCATTACTTCATCCTCCCTGATTGCACACCTCATCCTATACTCATCAAATTATGCCACATATTCATTTACAGACTTGCCTCCTTGCCTCAAGTTATTCCACTGGTCCAAAAGATTTCCTCTATAAGAACGAGGCAAATACTTTTTTTCTAACTTAGTATTCATTCAACCCAATCAGTAATAGGAGGTTGACCTCTCCTAATCAAAGACTCTTCTACACTTTCCCAATAGAGCTGAGCGGTTCCACTAAGTTTTATCTTTACAAATCATACCCTCTTATTCTCAGATAGATTATACCAGCCAAAGAATTGATCTATGTCATGGATCCATCTGTCATGGATCCATCTATCAAAGATCCACGGGTCAAGTCGACCCTCAAAAGTTGGGGCTTCTACCTTGATATGCCTTATGACTCGTCAGGGTCATCGTAATCGTGATGACCTTGATTGTGGTTGTAATGGCGGTTCCTATGATTAGCTGGTGTTTGACAATAATCATTGGAACGCTCACTATCGTTAGGGTCATCAAAGTCATTGTGACCCTGGTGTTGGTTATGGTAGCGGTTCCTATGGGGAACTGGTCTTTGAGGATTCCTATGATTGTCATTAGAATGCTTACTCTCACTAGACTATCTTACTTGTAAAGTTTTTATAGACTCCATCCTACTAGAAAGGTTGTTCATTTGATTGGACATGTTGCTCATTTTAGTTTACATAAGTTGTAATTGCTCTTGAATATCTCTAAGAACATTACTAGAATTCAGGTCCATGATAGTATGACTTTTAAATTGTGTGCTAGACGACCACTACATAAATGCATGCAAAAACTAATCCTAAGACTGAGATCACAAATAACACTTGCAAGTAAAAACACAAAATAAAATTATAGCTGATTTTTGTTTTCTTAGAGACTAAGTAATGACAAACTAAACCAGGAAAATTCACAAGCAAGTAATGTAAGTCCTCTAAATGCACATAAGTAATCCAAACACAATGTTTTAGTTTTCCCACAAATTTAACCAAGCTCCACAATTAATTAAAAGGATTAGATACTCAATGCCAATAAACAAGCCCAAAATTAAGATAATTCAATTTGCAAGGCGGGCTTTGTAACTTATTTATGGGTAAGCACAAAGAATAATATTCATGTTAAATCTTGGTTAACAAGTGTAAAAGCATACCAGGAATGATGATATTTAATTGGTAAAAGAATTTCTAGCCAGGTGATGTGGCAGTGAAGGATGATGTGGTAGAATATGGTGACGTGGCTGCTGACACATATGCTGACTCGAGGTACTGGTGTGTAATGTGATGTGGCGCTGATGTGGCTAATGACGCAGATGCTGCCTTGGAGTACTAACGTGGTAGGTGATGTGGCACTGATATGGTAGGGTTAATTATTTTGCAATTCTGTTTCCTTCTTCCTTACCTCCTATGATCTATCGCCACTGTTGACGGCGATGGCATAAGAAACGGGGCTTCTTGATTCTGCTTGGGCCCAGCGGTGCAAGGGAAGGGGTTGTAGTGTCGCTACTGGATAGGGGCCTGTTAATGCTTTGATCCGTTGTTGCTGCTAAAGGCGAGGGTACCGTGGATGGTGGTGTTGTGGCTAGTGCTGCTGCTGGAGAGTGCGAGTCAGTTATGGTTGTGACAGATGGTTTGTAACGCTGATTTGGGTTGCTAAAAACAAAGACTTGTTGTGGTTGTGGTGCTGCGGGTTCTTGTAAGCAGTAAATCGATGTGTACTTGTGTCTATGATTGTTGGCTATTATCGACATTGATGTAGAATTGTTGATCGCGGGGTGGGATTGATATGTAGGTCTTCTTGGTGGTGGGTCTGCCGTTGTGATTGGCTGAGGCGCCGCTGCTAAAAATCACTGTTGGTGATGATAAATAGTGTGATGAACAATGTTTTTTTTTTTTAATCAGAACAATATGCTTTTTTGTTAGATCAAACTAGATCTAGGTTTAAGCATAAACATATGGATTGTTTAATTGTAAGAACAATTAAAAGTCATGTTCAGATACCAAATTTGATACGTGACAATAAATAATAATAATTAAAGCAAGAAAAAAAAATGCTAAAGAAGATAAGAAAGGAGATTGATGATATGCAAAGTTTGCAATATTTTCATTAATCATCAAAACTGTCTCACAAAATGATAGAGGAACATATAAATAGTAAACCCTAAAACATCTTGTTATTGGGCTCGACCCATCAAATCAAACTGTTTAACCTAAATAATTTCAAATAAATAAAATAATAATGAGATAGGCTTAAATGAGCTTAGTCTCCTAACCAGAGCATGACAAGCTGGGCCATCCTACATCGTCTCCATCCATATACTTGTTTAGTTTGCGGCGTGGGTCTGGTGTCCCCACTATTGGAGGGTTGGATTGGAAGGATAGGATTTGAGGGGTTAGTAGAGGATTGTCAAATCAACTTAAGAATTTCAAATTTGTTCTGCAACAGTTAATTGCTGCTCACTTAGTTTATATTATATGATTTCTCATTTTGATAAACATATCATCATTTTCTTTTAAATTTTCAGCAATTCCATGAAGAAAGCTAGTAAGAAAGCATTGTTGAGATTGCTCCATTTCTTAACCCTAGTAGTATCTAAAGTTATATACAAGCTTAAGGCGGAACCAATCAAGTTGTCTTGGAAGAAATGGATGAGCAACTTGTCATTGTGTATGAGCTTCACTATTTTATTGTAATATGACCTTAGGTGTGTATTAGGACATTCTAACCCTGTGTACTTGATGAACTTCAACACTCTAAACCCTTTGGGTACAACTACATTCAGTACAAGGCATATCTCAGTTGCTCTAATCGGGTCATAGATGTTAAATCTCTTAACAACTCTCAACCTTTCCTTCCAGGCAACCCATTTATCTTGTTCAGGGTGACTAGAAGATTTAATTCGGTGGGATTCCCCCTAGTTAGATCTTGAGCAGGTATAATTGAGCGAGTCATCAAGATGCTTGTTGTTCCTTGTGGTCTGGCGATGGGATTTGTCTTCAAGTTTTATGGGTCAATGATAACAAGGGTTGCTCGTGGTGGTAACGAAGTCGACTGTTGACTGAATGTCCCTTCACCTGACTGCGTTTATGGGAGTTGCTTGAGTAAACTAGTCATTTGAGCCATGCATTGTCTAACTCTTTTTGGTAATGAGCCTCAAAGTGAGCCCTTTCTTTATTTTTCATCTTTTTACGAAGTCTAGTACTATAGACTTTAGCAGGGGGACCTATATTTTGAATACCTGTTGGGCACATCCTAAAATTCATAAACACAAGTGCATATTGATGCATAGTTATGTGTTATGACTATATGACCATGTTTGGATGTGGGTTAGCCAAATTTTTAGACTGATATCTGACCATCATTTGAGCAAGATTTCCAATCCTTTCATAACTGTCGAGGGAATTTGATCTAAGCCAATGCTTAATAAATTTATACTCATTAATACAATATGCTGCACAGAAGATTAGGTCCAAGCCTTTTTCACTAATGTTTAGTGACAACTTTTACATTTGAGGATCAATTCATTTATTATTGTTTAAAGAGGGGGCAAAGCCTTTGTTTCCTATATCTCTAAGAAAAACATCAATTTCAACTATATACTTTATTGATATCGGTGAAGATCTCTCCCAACTTGTCAAGAATTGAGATGAATTCTTCAGGTGTAGATAGAAGCTAGGTCAATTTGCTCATCCATGTTACTTATTTTCCAGTTATACATTGTAATGTCAAATGATATTAAGCAAAGGAACAATTTGTGTAAACTAATGAACACGATATGAAAGACAATAGAAAAATATTGACAGAGGAAAAGAATTCTAACAACTTTATTGCAAAAACGAAGAATTACAAGGAATATGAAACAAGTAGCCTCACACTACTCAAGAGAATCACTCTCATAGCGGAATCACACCAAATACAAAGAGGTTTTCATTACAACATGTACTACCATACATAATATTCTACAATAAATAGAGTTACATTTGACGGTTATTTAATGGATAATTACTAATCAAAGATAAAAACAATGACAATTACAATTAACTTCTACTGCTACTTTGGAAATACAAGATTATCTTCATTTATTGGATGCAAATTTCTCTTTATTACCAACGTGTAATACTAGAATTGTTGTCTTCATAGAGTGTATTCATTTACTAGAACTAGCTTGATCTTTGTCAAATCTCATCATGCTTTTCTACATGTCTTTGCTTTGAATACTGCCATTTTGATCATAAGAATTTGCATCAACTTTCCCACTCTCATTACACATCTTTCCTATGACGATTTGCCTTATTAGCATACTTAGCAACTTGTTTTGCCATTTTACACCTGATGTTTCCATGTAAAAAAGATATAAATGTTGCAAAATCTAGATTGACTTCACTAGTTTTCTGAGGTAACGGTAAAGAAGTGATGTTTGTAGGTATCTTAGGATGCAATCCATACACTAACTCAAAAGGTGTGTATCCTATAGTCCTATTGATAGAGTTATTGCATGCAAATTTAGCCTGGGGTAGAACTAAATCCCAACTAACACCATGATCATTGGTTAAACACCTTAGAAGATTACCAAGACTCTTGTTAATGATTTTAGTTTGGCCATTGGTTTGGGGGTGAAAAGCACTAAAAAAAAAGAGTTTTATCCCTAACTTAGCCCATAATGTCTTAAAAAAATAACTAACAAATTATACATCCCTGTCTGAAACAATAGATAGTGGAAGACCATATAGTCGTATGATCTCTTTTAGAAACAAAGAAGCAATATGGGATGCATCAAAATTTTTCTCGCGCGGAATAAAATGTGCCATTTTCAAAAACTGATCTACTACCACTATGAGTGAATCATTTCCCCGAACTGTCTCTGGAAGCTCCAATACAAAATCTATGCTAAAGTCAAGTCAGGGTTGATGCGAAATAGGTAAGGGAGTATAAAAACCAGCATCGGTTCTATTTTTCATGTTTAGTTGGCAAATCCTATATTTTTTTATAATAGTATTAACATCCCTTTTCATACCTGGCCAATAAAACCTATCAGCAACAAGTTAATATGTTTTGTCTTGACCTAAGTGTCCTGCTATTCCTTCTTTATGCAATTCTTGAATGATGAACTCTTATAATAAACCCTTGGTCACGCAAATGCAACCTCCTTTAGTTAAGTACCCATCCATGACAGTGTAATCTACTACTAAAATGGGAGGGTTGTTGATGGATTTCAAAATCTTTTGAAAATCTGAATCTATAAAATAAGAGTTCTTCATTGAAACAAAACCTTAAGGGTTAGTTGAAAGAATAGTTAAAGAGTGAGATCTTTTACTAAATGCATTAGCCACCTTATTTTCATGACATGTTTTGTGTCTGATAACAAAATTGAACTGCTATAGAGAACTGATCCACCTAGCATGTCTGGGACTTGAACTTATTTTGAAAATATAAATATTTCAAAGAGTCATGATCTGTAAACAAAGACTTGGGGAAAAATCTGGAAGCTTTAAAACAAATGCCTATATAATCTTTTCATTAATGATCTTGAATGCTTCGGTTGTTGTGGGAGTCCATTTAAAAACTTTAGCTTTCAGGCATTCTGTAATTAAAGCCATAATGGTGCTAAATGGTTGAATAAATTGTCAATAAAAAATGGTTAAACCATGAAAGCTACGAACTTTAAAGAAAGATTATTCTAACCTTCTCTAGATCAACTTCCACACCTTGTTGTGATATAATAAATTCTAGGAAGTTTATCTTTGAATGAAGAAAAAAACACTTACTAAAATTTGCATAAAACTTACTTTCCTTATCATAGTACTTGTAGGATTTGTTTCAGATCTTGAAGATGTTCATCCACATATTGGCTGAAAACAAGTATGTTATCAAAGTATACGACAACATATCTGCTTATATAGGGTTTCAAAGTCTAAGTCATCACCCTCATGAAAGTGTCTGGTGCGTTTGTTAGGCCAAATGGCATCTCTAACCATTTGTACAGCCCATCCTTTGTGTTAAAGGTTGTCTTCCATTCATCTCCAAGTGTGAGATGAATTTGATGGCAACCACTTTGTAAATCCAGTTTAGAGAAGACCTTTGCTCCCCAATTGATCAAGTGTATCGTCCAATCATGGTATTGGAAAGCAATACTTGATAGTAATATTATTCACTACTCTACTGTCAATGCACATCTTCTAACTGCCATCTTTTTTTGGGTGAGGAGGGCTGGAACAAAATAGGGACTTAGACTTTCCCTAATAAATCCTTTATTCACCAGCTTCTACACCTGACGTTGTAACTCTTTATGTTTTACTGGGATCATACGATAATGTGGTAGATTTAGCAAGGAGGAACTAGGTACTAGATTAATGGTATGTTGAGCATCATGTAAAAGAGGTAATTGTGAAGGGAGATCTTCTGGAAAAACATCTTCAAATCGTTATAGAAGATGTTGAAGAGTTGCTAGTAAAGATTCTTTTATAGTCAAAGACTGGCTGGTAAAGATTCTATTAGTGGAAAAAAAAATAGATCTTAAACATGGTCATATCTTCATTATCCTAATAGTCAAAGACTGGTTCGAGATGTTCTTAGTTAGGCCAGCAGGTTCGTATATGAGTAGAACTATTGGGAGGCCTTACAAGGCTATTTAATCTTGGTTGACCAATGGCTTTTTCTTTCTCTACGGTTTGTAGGAATATGTTAGGAAGGAAGAAGGAAATGTTTTTTCTTCACTCGAGTTCCCATCAGATCAAAGAACTGGCTTCACCAAATAAAAAAGGAGAGTTGGGCCAATTAGACTGAATACGATATAACATTAGTATCAAGTCTTTAATCCTTTAACTCTTGTCTTGCAAATAAGCATAAACACAACTTGACTCGCAAGTAGTGTTATATGTAATTTTTTAAGAGATAGAATCATTGCTGACTTCTATGGAAACTCCATGATAGGGAGCGCTTCTAAAATCAACTTTTTATTCTTGAATACCAATGAATAAGTGTTGTCAAATCCATTATAACTCACCTTTTTGTCTTACATCCATGGTTGGCCTATGAGCAAATGATATACTGTCGTTAGAAGTTTATCACTTTAAACTTCATCTTGAAAATGACCTCTCAAAGAAAATGACTATAGACAACGATATTGGACCATAATAAGATGTTTGTCATTGATTCAACTAATGCTATATAGATTATGATGTTTTTCCTTGGTAGAAATTACATTGAGGCCACTCCCATTGTCAATAATCACATTAGATGCCTTGCCTTTATATGCTACCCTAGTATGAAATATATTTATCCTCTTACAATCATCTTCTAATTGTGTTGTTGGAGTTGCTTGACTAGATAACATTATGTGGACTAAACAAAGAGGTTGTTCAAAAGCTTGTAACCTTTCATCTTCAAACTCTTCAATTTCTTCTTCCACAGTTTCTTGATCTTCAATTGAAGACTGAAGAACGGCTTTAATATTCATTTCAGAAGCAAGTATTACCTTTTTTTTTTTCTTTTGTAGGACATACTGTTGCAAAGTGTCCATAACCTTTGAATTTGGAGCATTGTGGTCCCGATGCATTGGTACTTGTCTTTGATCTCCATATGAAGTTGTACTCTTGACAGCATTCATGTTCCTTCGAACATTGTTCTGCAAGGATGTTAGTTTAGAAACTCCACGCCAATCCTTAGGCAATTTGCCTTTAATGATTGTTTGTTATCTCTTCAACTGTAGAGCTAACTGGTATACATCTAAGTTGTTATTCCGTATTTCCCTACCATGCACGAGCAACCCCTTTTAATTTTAGTTTAACAAATCTAACCCTTTTATTTTCAGGCACTGAAAACCATTCAAAATAGTTTTCTAAATACACTAACCAATCCTAAAAGGCATCAGGATCTAACCTTTCATTAAAATCAAACACTTCTACTTTCATTCTCTTAGAGAGTTCATCAAAATTCTGTCATCATCTTTATTTCTATAGCCGCCTAGATGTTCTTCTACTTCTTCAGCATCTATAGCCATATCTCTTACTTGATTAACTATACCCCTTTTATTATCACCAATATTACTCATTTCTTCAATATTATCTAGACATCCAACAATGGCTCCTAAGATGCAGGTATCCAACTCTATTTGTTATTGTAACAAGGGTGTAGAATCATGTTGTAAAGAGGTTTGTTGTGGAGGGGTCAAAATGGGTTATGGGGGATTCAGAATATTTTATGGAAGTAGTATTTGTTATGGGGATTCAAAGTGGTGTGGGAAGGACCAGGGTCTTGTAATCCCTGATTGGTGGGATTATAAGAATTTTCCACTACGAGTTCCAGGCAAAGGAGAATAGAATTCAAAACTTGCTCTGATACCAATTAATGTCAAATGATATTAAGGAAGGGAACAATTAATGTAAACTAATGAACATGGTATGAAAGACAACAAAAAAGTATTGACAAAGGGAAATAATTCTATTAACTTTATTGCAAAAACCAAGAATTACAAGGAATAGGAAATAAGTAGCCTCACACCACTCAAGAGAATCACTCTCGTATTGGAATCACACCAATACAAAGAGGTTTTCATTACTACATGTACTACCATACATAATATTCTATAATAAATAGAGTTACATTTGATAGTTATTTAATAGTTAACTACTAATTAAAGATAAGAACAATGACAATTACAACTAACTTCTACTACTACTTGGAAAGACATGATTATCTTCATTTATTGGATGTAAATTTCTCCTTATTGCAATGTGTAATACTGGAATTGTAGCCTCCATAGAGTCTATTGATTAGTACTTAAAAGTGCATGTTTATCAAGGTTTTATATCATCATTTTGCACTTGAAGTATCAATAACTCCTTAACTAAAGTATGTTTTATAATAACAAGTTTGATATTATAAGATACCTTAATTTATGGTAAATGCTCATTTTAAATGCAGGACTATCACATAAATAAAAGGATTGATTGATGAGTTTAAGCATTGAAAGTTAAAGGACAAAGAGATGGCCAAACTTAGAAAAAGAGATGTCGGTGCAGTCCAAACCGGAACAGTGCTCGGTAATTGGATCATATCTGGAGCTCTAGATCTCGGATTTAGGTCCATTTTATATGGATGGAAAGGTAAAACATAGGCCTACAACTTTCATTTGGACACCAAGATCTAAGAAGGCCGTTTTCAAGTCCAAAATATAGGAACAACGAAGAAGTCCGAAGCTGTCCTGCAGCCCAGACACTATTTAGTGTTCAGCCCATATCTTGAGTTTTAGAAGTCCAAATGACCTCATCTTTTTTTTGTTGGAAAGCTGAGACAATTTCCTAGAACATTCCTGAGGATTCTGGGGCAAATTATGATGTTAGCAATGACGTCTTGTTCAGACAAGAAGATAAGGATTGTTATCAAGTCAAGATATGGCCACCCACTCATCAATTAGTCAACAAATCAATAGTTCCAAATTTTGGCCTATAAAAGGAGGCACTTACCATGTATTGAGGCATCTTGGTTTTCCAGATCAAGATCATGTTCTTGCTTTCTCTCTTTGTATTGCTTATGTCTTGCTTTCATTAATATCAAGTTTATGCACTTTATTTCCTTTCTTTTACTTAGTTAACTTCTTTCTCATTTATGTTCTTATCTTGTTTATTTATGTTTCTTTCTTTCATTATGTTTAGCTAAGTTAATTATGTCAAGGTGAAAAGGGTACACTAATGGTGTAAGAATAAGTATAATATAAACTTAACATGGACCTTAACGTTGGATATTAACATGTTTTATATTTGTTATCTTGTTCACTTTTAATACTTTGCTTGTTAAATGGTTAATCTAGATTTATGTTGTATAACACTTGGTACAACAAATACTTGGTACTTTCATAGCCCATACTGTATGGTATAACCGACACCTGAGCTATGAAAGGGACTTGATTTGTTGTTAACATAAGTTATAATCATGAATGCCTGCCAACATTTACAAGTATTAGCTTTATTCGAATAAGATAACTAATGTAATCATGTTAACAATTTATAATCCGATTGGAACCTCCTTTATGTGTGGTTTCCAATTGAGTAATAATAGTTTATATTATACTTGTTTGAAGTACCATTAGTGGATCCTCTAACCTTGACATTTGTTTTTATCATTGTTTAATCCTTACGTTAATCTTTCATCTCAAAGTTCTCATTAATTCCTTCATCTTCTGCTTTCATTATTATTATTATTATTATTATTATTATTATTTACATTCTGTTTATATTATATAATATATATATTTGATCTTTTCATAAACTCAGTATATAGGCTGGAAACCTGTGACCCGATCTTTAGATCATTCTCAGGTATAACAACGCCACGTACTGAGTATAATAATAATAATTATTGTTGTTATTATTGTTGTTGTTGTTGTTGTTGTTGTTGTTGTTGTCTTGTTATTTATAATTTATACAATTAACCTCTCTGTGGTTCGACCCCGGTCTTGCCGGGTTATTTATTACTTCGACACTCCTGCACTTGGGAAGAGACATCAAGCTTTTGGTCGTGTCAAGTTTTTGGCGCCGTTGCCGGGGAGGTAAATTCTTGTATAAATTATAATACTTAATTTATTTTCTCTTTTCACTTTTCATTTTATCTATTTTTGTTTCCTTTGTTTTGTTTTGTTTCTTTTTCTTCTATTTTCTTTTCTTGCTTTTATTCTCTTCTTACACGTGCATGAGAGTTTGGTTACGTACATTAAGTGGTAGACTTTGTAGGGTATCCTCATCATTTTCAGAAAATATGGCCGAAGAAGATAATCAATCACTTCATAATGAGAATAATGAGAATAACCGTATGAGAACACTTAGAGATCACATGAATCCTACAAGAACAAGTGCACCCTCATGCATAGTTTTCCCTCCTGATGCATCTCATTTTAATTTTAAGCCAGGCATTATTCAACTTTTACCATCTTTTCATGGCTTAGACTTAGAAAATCCATACTTGCATTTAAGGGAATTTGAGGAGGTCTGTAATACCTATAATGACTCAAATTGTAGCATGAACACCATTCGATTAAAGCTTTTTCCTTTTTCATTAAAAGATAAAGCTAAAACATGGCTACAAAATTTGAGACCAGGATCCATTCGTGCTTGGGATAAAATGCAACAACAATTTTTAAAGAAGTTTTTTCCATCTCACAGAACAAACTCTTTCAAAAGACAAATCATCACTTTCACTCAAAAACCAGGAGAAACATTTTACCAATGTTGGGATAGGTATCGAGATTTGCTTAATACTTGCCCACATCATGGTTTTGAAACATGGAGATTGGTTTCACATTTTTATGAAGGTTTAACACCTAGAGATAGGCAAATGGTTGAATTGATGTGCAATGGAACCTTTGAAGATAAAGACCCTAATGAAGCAATGGAGTACCTAGACTTGCTAGCCGAAAATGCTCAAAATTGGGACACCACAGGTACTTATGAGGCACCAGGTAAAACTCAACCTCATACATCTAGTGGGGGTATGCACAACCTTAGGGAAGATCATGACCTCCAAGCCAAGTTTGCATCTTTAGCTAGAAAAGTCGAGGCACTAGAATTAAAAAAGAGTGGTCAATTAAAATCTGTTCAAGACATTGTGTGTCAAATCTGTGAAACAAATGAGCATGCAACCAATGATTGTCCAATTTTGCCTTCTTTCAAGGAATGCCTCCATGAACAAGCCCATGCTTTAAACAGTTTCCAAAGACCCAACCATAACCCATACTCACAAACATATAACCCTGGTTGGAGAAATCACCCAAATTTTAGTTGGAAGAGTGATAGCAACAATGCACAAACTTCACATCCACCGTTTCAAGCACACCATAATTTTCAAAATTCTCATGGATATGCACCTCCTTATGCTCCACCTCCTAGAAGAAATTTTGAGGAAACATTGCATGCATTCATTGAAAAGCAGGAGACAATCAACACTCAACTTGCTCAAAGCATGACAGATTTTAAAGATGCTCTTGCAAAATTAACATCTGCTCTCAGTTTCCAAGAGAAAGGTAAGTTTCCATCTCAACCACAACAAAATCCAAAGGGGCAATACAATGCAAATGCAAGTAGTTCTGGAAGCCAACACATGGATCAAGTCAAATCAGTCATCACTCTTCGTAGTGGTAAGGTCATTGAAAAACCTATTCTTGAACCTTGTGAGAAAGATGATGAGTCTATCTCTGAGGGTAAGGAAGGGGTTGAACCTGAACATTGCAAAGAAAAGACTGATTCCTCGCCAGCACTTCCATTTCCTCATGCCATGACCAAACAAAGGAAAGTCAATCACAACCCTGAAATCTTTGAAATTTTCAAACAGGTAAGGATCAATATACCGTTGTTGGATGCTATTAAACAGGTTCCTTCCTATGCTAAATTTTTGAAAGATTTGTGCACTGTGAAGAGAAAACTGAATGTGAAAAAGAAAGCCTTTTTAGCCGAACAAGTAAGTGCCATTCTTCAGAACAATAATGCTTTGAAATATAAAGACCCTGGTTGTCCTACAATTTCTTGTTTTATTGGAGAACATAAAATTGAAAGAGCCTTACTTGATCTTGGAGCTAGTGTGAATTTACTTCCATATTCAGTCTTTCAAAATCTCAATCTAGGTGAGTTAAAACCAACTTCTGTAACTCTTTTACTCGCCGATAGATCTGTAAAAGTGCCTAGAGGAATAATCGAAGATGTGTTAGTACAAGTCGATAAATTCATTTATCCTGTGGATTTTATTGTCTTAGACACGCAACCTGTTGAAGCATGTAATTCATTTCCTGTTATTTTAGGACGTCCGTTTCTTGCAACTTCTAATGCATTGATTAATTGTAGGAATGGACTCATGAAGTTATCTTTTGGAAACATGACATTGGAGATGAATATTTTCAACGTTTGCAAGCAGCCTGGAGATGATAATGATTTACAAGAAGTAGATCATATTGAAGAATTAGTTCATGATCAACTTGAATCTACTTTGAGTAAAATTGAGTTGGATGAATATGAAGATTTGCAAATGATTTATTCTCAGGAAGAAATTATGGATGAAAAAGGCACCAAAAATATTAATGCCGATCTTTTGTCAAGAGTAACAACAGATTTGACATTTGACATCCCACCAATCGATGATTACTCTCCTGACGAATCCTTACTTTCTCATAGTTCAATGCCTTGGTTTGCTAAAAATATCAATTTTCTTGCAACAGGAGATTTGCCAGCTCACTGGAGTACTGAAGACAAAGGAAAGTTTTTGAACGAAGTGAAGAACTTTTACTTAGATGACCCTTACTTATTCAAAAAATTATCCTGATCAAATATTTCAAAAATGCATTCCCGACAATGAGGTAAGTAATGTCATTAAACTTTGTCATTCTGAAGCATGTGGGAGTCAATTCTCATCAAGAGAGACGACTGCAAAAATCTTACAAAATGGATTTTATTGGCCCACCATGTTCAAGGACACACATGCATTCTGCAAAACTTGTGAAAATTGTCAAAAAGTTGATACTGGTCAAAAAGTTTTGCTTTATAATTCTCAACTCCATTTATTTCCTGAAAAACTAAGATCAAGATGGAGCGGTCCATTTATTTTGAAACATGTGTATCCTTATGGGGCCCTTGATATTGAGAATCCAAAGAATGACAATGTTTTGAAGGTAAATGAACATCGTTTAAAAGCTTACTTTGATGAGTTTCCTAGTGAAAATGAATCCATTGGTTTGAATAATCTTATTGATAAAGGTTGATTATTTTGTTTTTCTCACATTTTTTTTTTTGTTGCTTTTTAGTGTGACTTTTGTTTTGCTAGTCTCTCACCCCGGTCAAATGGCGGATAACGGTACTCCGTGACTCTTAAGTCGGTTCTTTCAGTTTCCCAAATAACTGATATTTGTATATATTTGTACAATTCTCTGCTCTTTCTCCCTTCTTTGAATATTTTCCCCAATTCTAATTTTAAAATGGACACCACTCTTGAAAAGTTGAAAAGGTATTTTCCCGCTCAGCCTCAGAATGCGATTACAAAAATTTACCGTGCTAGGTGTGCAAGATTGAGGTTGTTAATGAATCATGGAATTCCTGAAGATATTCGCTGGCTAATTGAAGCAAAGGTCCGATTATCAGGTGAGTCCTCCAATTCTTTCATTTCACACATGCCTGGAACAGGTAAAAGCACTTTTGCAAAGAAACGTCGTGCAAAACGACTGAAAGTCTGTCACAGATGTGCCAGATGGACTTGTAATGCGACATGTCGTTCTTTAGGAATGGTATCTGTAAATCGTGAAGATAAGATACAATTCATTAAGGATGGCCTGAGTAAGGAGTCTTTAGATAATCTCTTAGTGACCCTTGAGACGCATCCTAGTGGAGATGTGCATCGTGTAATTCATGATTTATGGCCACAATTCCATAAAGAACATGATCGACTTAGTCTTGGGAATCTGACTAAAAAAGACCCTGTTTGCCAGTTTTTAAGAAAATTGGATGGGAAGCCTATCCCCGACCCATAGAGGGCGTTTAAGCCGTTCTTGGACGTAAAACCAAGGGAAGATGTGAGCCACAATCACAACTACCTGTACATACATGCTTTGTCAAAATAAAGTAAAAAGCTTAGATTAGATTTGAGCCTTCATCTGTGAAACCTTGTGTCTTTTGGTTTTATTAATAGGATATTATTTTGTTTTGTTACTTCTTATGTTTGTTTAAGTGTGTTTCAGGTTTGTCATTGTTCGCTGTTTCAGGTGATGTCTTCTAAACTCTATCTTTCTACCTTCGAACATTGAGGACAATGTCTCGTTTTGGTTGGGGGGAGAGGGTAGTAGTTTAAAAAAAAAAAAAAATACTAACTTGCTAACTGTTTTTGCTATTATTAAAACCATTTGACAAAATTGTTATTAGGATGTCAGAGTATGGAATCAATTTTATTGACTCTAGAGACGCATCTTAGTAAGTTTCATTACCAAGGTCTATCATAATACTTCTTGAAATATTCAGGTTTACAAACTCTCACATTGTTATCACTTGATTCTGCTCATATACTCATTTAACAAGTATTATTAAACCTTCATTTTCACACACACACTTTAACATATGATTGTGGGTTGCACATTGGATTATTACAGTAATTATGTTCTTTTGTTGAAGGTAACAACTAAGGGTAAAGGATAGTATATAATTTGCAAAAAAAAAAGAAAAAAAAAAAGAAAAAAGAAAAAAAAAAGATAGTATTGATGATAATAAAACGTGGATAAGTTTGGTTTCGTAGCCTCCATAACCTAAGCAATTAAGCCCGAAGGGGTGTTTTAACACCTAATACCCTAAAGTCAACTGACTTGGGAGTTATTGGCCCAAAGCTTGTTACATGGGTTAAGGAGAAAAGCTTAAGGGAATCAAACATTGCACTATCTACGTATTAGTATCTGCAACCCGAGTTGTTAAGCTCGTAGGGGTGTCTCAACACCTAATGCCCTAAGACCAACTGGTCTGGGAGTCATTAGCCTAAAACTCGTTACATGGGTTAAAGATACATTATGTTATAAGTTGTATGTGTATATAAATAAAATTAAAAAAAAAAAAAAGAAAAAAAAAAAGAGTAATAATAATAATAATCCCAACCCAAGGAAGTTCACCTTAAACATTTGAACATAATATTGTTTTCTTCCAACAAAAGCCCCATCATCTATGTTTTCATATATTGAGCACGTAAAAAGAAGGTTTATTAATATCTTGTTTACGAAGTATGAAGCAGGAATATAAATTTAATGAGAGTTTGTTTATCTGGATATATTAATGGAAGTTGAATGATGAATGCCTTGCCTTGTGGAACTTGCAAATTGTTTCTTTATTTTAACGCTTTAGATTACTAGGGACTAGTAATAAGCTGGTTGGGGGGTGTGATTAGTACTTAAAAGTGCATGTTTATCAAGGTTTTATATCATCATTTTGCACTTGAAGTATCAATAACTCCTTAACTAAAGTATGTTTTATAATAACAAGTTTGATATTATAAGATACCTTAATTTATGGTAAATGCTCATTTTAAATGCAGGACTATCACATAAATAAAAGGATTGATTGATGAGTTTAAGCATTGAAAGTTAAAGGACAAAGAGATGGCCAAACTTAGAAAAGAGATGTCGGTGCAGTCCAAACCGGAACAGTGCTCGGTAATTGGATCATATCTGGAGCTCTAGATCTCGGATTTAGGTCCATTTTATATGGATGGAAAGGTAAAACATAGGCCTACAACTTTCATTTGGACACCAAGATCTAAGAAGGCCGTTTTCAAGTCCAAAATATAGGAACAACGAAGAAGTCCGAAGCTGTCCTGCAGCCCAGACACTATTTAGTGTTCAGCCCATATCTTGAGTTTTAGAAGTCCAAATGACCTCATCTTTTTTTTGTTGGAAAGCTGAGACAATTTCCTAGAACATTCCTGAGGATTCTGGGCAAATTATGATGTTAGCAATGACGTCTTGTTCAGACAAGAAGATAAGGATTGTTATCAAGTCAAGATATGGCCACCCACTCATCAATTAGTCAACAAATCAATAGTTCCAAATTTTGGCCTATAAAAGGAGGCACTTACCATGTATTGAGGCATCTTGGTTTCCAGATCAAGATCATGTTCTTGCTTTCTCTCTTTGTATTGCTTATGTCTTGCTTTCATTAATATCAAGTTTATGCACTTTATTTCCTTTCTTTTACTTAGTTAACTTCTTTCTCATTTATGTTCTTATCTTGTTTATTTATGTTTCTTTCTTTCATTATGTTTAGCTAAGTTAATTATGTCAAGGTGAAAAGGGTACACTAATGGTGTAAGAATAAGTATAATATAAACTTAACATGGACCTTAACGTTGGATATTAACATGTTTTATATTTGTTATCTTGTTCACTTTTAATACTTTGCTTGTTAAATGGTTAATCTAGATTTATGTTGTATAACACTTGGTACAACAAATACTTGGTACTTTCATAGCCCATACTGTATGGTATAACCGACACCTGAGCTATGAAAGGGACTTGATTTGTTGTTAACATAAGTTATAATCATGAATGCCTGCCAACATTTACAAGTATTAGCTTTATTCGAATAAGATAACTAATGTAATCATGTTAACAATTTATAATCCGATTGGAACCTCCTTTATGTGTGGTTTCCAATTGAGTAATAATAGTTTATATTATACTTGTTTGAAGTACCATTAGTGGATCCTCTAACCTTGACATTTGTTTTTATCATTGTTTAATCCTTACGTTAATCTTTCATCTCAAAGTTCTCATTAATTCCTTCATCTTCTGCTTTCATTATTATTATTATTATTATTATTATTATTATTTACATTCTGTTTATATTATATAATATATATATTTGATCTTTTCATAAACTCAGTATATAGGCTGGAAACCTGTGACCCGATCTTTAGATCATTCTCAGGTATAACAACGCCACGTACTGAGTATAATAATAATAATTATTGTTGTTATTATTGTTGTTGTTGTTGTTGTTGTTTTTGTTGTTGTCTTGTTATTTATAATTTATACAATTAACCTCTCTGTGGTTCGACCCCGGTCTTGCCGGGTTATTTATTACTTCGACACTCCTGCACTTGGGAAGAGACATCAAGCTTTTGGTCGTGTCATCTATTCCTTTATTGGAACTAGCTTGATCCCTGTCAAATCTCATCACGCCTTTCTGCTTGTCTTTGCCTTGAATACTACCACTCTGATCATATGAACTTGCATCACATTGTGGTGCTGTTAAGAATTCCAAGATTGATGAGATTAACCTGTCATTTGGAGGAGAAAAAGCCACTTGTCATGGGGATAAAATTTTCATCACAATCTTAATCCTAGCGCGGCAGTTTAGTCTCATTACTAGACTCAACCAAGATCCCAAGCAATTGATCAAACACAACACAATAACAACACAAGCAATTTATGGGAACTAACCCAACCTTTATTAATCCATTAACAGAGGAATACACTACAACAATGTGTGTGTGATATGCATAATCTAATCTGCATGCAACACACGTTTAGGCCTTATGTAATACATCAACATATAATGGAAGTTATAAAGAAGATTGCCCCTTGACAGATCCACATACTCTAGCCAACACATTCCAAAGACATCCAACTGCCTCGTAACCGCCCATAAGCAACTTCCTTAGCTTGCCACCCAACAAACCAAACTGCCCATAAAAATAATAGTATTTTTAGTACTAATACTTTTAATTATAATAAAAATAATAATATTTAAAATACAAATAATAATATTTATCATATTAATAATAATATTGAACTTGTCTGGTCAATTTTTTTTATATAGTAATAACTTTTTTTAAAAAAATTATTAACGATAACGATAATAATAATAATAATTGATATTATTTTTATTTTTATTTTTCTTCTTTGTAGGGTCTGCAAACCCAGCCTCTCAGGTCTGCAGATCTAAGGCATAGGTCAAAGTTGACCTAGGCATTCGAGTCTGCACCCAACACCTGAGTCTGCAGAGTCAAGTGCACTAGATGCAAACCTCAAGCTCACGAGTCTGCAGACTTAAGGCGAGGGTCAAAGTTGACCCCGGCGTGCAGGTCTACACCAAGCACCCGGGTCTATAGAGTTAGTCGTGATAGGCAAAAACCCCAGGCTTGCAGGTCTGCAGCCTGAGGCACACGAGTCTGCAGACTCGCTCAACTGGGCGGGTTTGCAAACCCCTGCGTGCAAGCTTATAGACCTGCTTGTCGGGTCTTTAGCAAGGTGTGCTGGTTTGCCTAGTGCACAGGGCATGGCAGGGCAACACCAAGTGTCTGTAGCTTGATGTTACTGCTAGGCTTGTTGGTTGGCCCTAGTGCCTGGTGTCTGTTTCCTGGGCTATTGCTAGGCATACAGGTCTGGCCCTAGCGTCCTAACTTAAAGCTAAGCACAAGGTGTCTCCTTCCTAGGTTGTGCAACCCCACCAAAATTTGAACTGACCTTTTTCTACCCACCTGAAAAGATAACCCCACCCTCCTTGCAGTCTTTGCAACTATTTGTGGCAAGGGAAGCTCTGTCATTATGCCTCTCCAACCCACAATGCTTTTAGGAAAAAGGAAACTCAAACAGTGTAGTTTATAGTGAAATCATTCATGATCTACAATAATTCCTGCTACATTAAAAATATCAATGTTTTACCAAGATCCCAAGCCAGATCCATAGGTTTCTCTCTCAAAACCAAACTTTAATCCTTATATCCAGTAGAATTATTTCACAGACACACATATATTAACACAAAGTTAGGATTCATTCAAGCTAGCTAAAATGTACGACTAGGTTCAAACAATATTAGAATCAAAGAGTAGGAGTATCGACTATAAGAAACTATACATGATAGCTTAATACATTCATTGTTTAGGGGGAAAAAACAACACGACGCTTTATGAGATAAAGAAAGGACTTCACTGCATGATTTCCTTAAAACAATTAAAACCGCTTGCTTGCTTGGTTGAGAGGTTGTTATGGCTGCTACTGGATTGACCGGCTAGTGCTATTGCTCATGGCCACTGCTGGAGCTATTGTCGTCCACGGATGTTGCTTAAAACAATTCAGAAAAATGCTAGAAACTCTTGTGCATTCTTCAGCGAGAGATCATGTATATTTATATTGATTGCAGTACAATTAAGGAGAATGAATTATAGCTGTGTAGTTTATCAATTACAGCTATGTAGTTTATCAATTATAGCTGTGTGGTCTATGGAATGTACATGAAAGGCAAGTAATTAAGTCCTGTGATCAAGGTGTAATTTCATTTGCTGATTTGCCGTGATCTGTAATTGCATGTTCTGATGTGCCATTATCTGCAGATTGTATTTCCATAATATGCCCCTTCAAGATTAACGGGGATGGAATCATGTTGAGCTTGTCTCTTAGGAAGGCAAATCGGGCGGACACAATTGGTTTAGTAAGCTCATCAACAAGTTGGTCTTTACTTGAAATGAAGCACATGTCAAGAGTTTTCTGTTGAACTTTTTCCCTGACAAAATGATAGTCGATCTCCATGTGCTTAATGTGTGCATGAAAAACTAGATTGGCCGTGAGATATGTGGCACCGATGTTGTCACACCATAGTATTGGACACTAGACTAAAGCAATACCAATTTCACACAGCAAGGATTGCACCTAAATAGATGCAGCAGTGGCATGTACAACTGCACGGTACTCAGCTTTAGTGCTGGAACGTGCCACAGTTTGTTGCTTTTTGGAGCTCTATAAGATTAAGTTGTCACCAAGATATAGGCAGAGCCCTGAGGTGGATTTTTGATCATCTAGACAGCTCGCCCAGTCAGCATCGGAGTAGATAGAAAGCTTGAGATAACGTAGGAATTCATAGTTGTCCAGTGTTCATCAGTAGGTTGGCACATGAATTGGCAGACTTTGTTAATTGCAAAAGAAATATCTGGTCGAGTCAGGGACAAATATTGTAATGCTCCCACTACACTGTGGTAATTGGAAGGATCTGAATAAGGTGCACCCGAGACCAAGGATAATGTCTAAGAAGATGACATTGGTGAAGAGAGTGGTTTGTCATCCACCATATTTGTGTGCTTGAGAAGGTTGAAGATGTACTGGCTTTGCGGGGGAAGAAGACCTTCGATCAGCTGATGTGCTTCCATGCCTAGAACATATTTGAGGTGTCCAAGGTCTTTGACAACAAATTCATGACTGAGATTGGTGATTAGTTGGGAGATAGCCAATGGATTTGATATAGTGATCAAGATATCATCGACATAAATGAGGAATAATGAAGCTGAACCGTGTTTGCAGATGAAAAGAGAAGTGTTGGAGCAGGAGTTCATAAAAATTAAATTCTTTTGAATTTGAGGCACATGCAACAACTTATTTAAAATAAAAAAAAGTTGTTGGTGTGGAAAGAGTTGTAGAGCCAATGTGTTTTATAGGCAAACCTGCCCCGTCTCCAACATGAATTTGGTTGTTGCCAAGATAAGTGTCTGACTGGAGAGACAAGTTGTTGAAGTTGTTGGTGAGGTGATTTGTGGAACCAGTATCTAGATACCAGTTGGTATTATGTGAGGAGAAGTGCCTTGGTAAGCATGATCAAATCTGTAATGACATTGGATGGCAGTGTGATCAAGTTTGCCACAAACCTGGCACTGTGGTCTCTAATTGGAGGAGTAGTTTGGAGGTGGACCTCTTTATAGCCACGTCTCCTTCCTCTGTTGTTGGAGCTATAGGACTGGTGTTGAGGGAGACGTTGGTGTTGTGTATATCTTCCAACACGTGATCTGTGGTCATTTCTTGTGGCTATGTTCACCGAATTAACAGAGTTATCAAATGAGATTTGTTGCTGTTCTAGACGTAGTTCAAATGCAAGAAGATGATTAAACATATCTTCTGAGGTCATTTTGAGTGGAAATTGAGGTGACAATAGCATCATAAGAAGTATTAAGACCACCAAGAAGATAAGTTGTAAATTCATGGTTTTGAAGGGGTAGTCTGATGGCTGCCAAGTTGTTTGAGAAGGACCTCATTTTTTGAAAATAATCAGAGATTGACAAGTTACCTTTCTTGGTAGAGGCTAGGAATTGTCTAGTTTGTATGGCGCGAGTGAAGGAGTGAGAGGCAAACATTCTATCAAGATCAACCCAGACTTCTCTGGATGTTGAAAGGTCAACCATTTGTGCCAGAATATTTTCAAACAAAGAGGAAACCAGTACACTTAGCACAACCTGATCTTGATCATACTAGGTAGAATAATGGGGATTTGATATTTTAACAGGAACGGTTTGGGAGGTCGCTACTTCAGGATTAATAATGGTGGGGCTAAGACTGGAGATGGTTCCATCAACAAATTCAAAAAGACGCTAACCACGCAGGTAGGGGACAATTTGAGTTTTCCAGAGTAGATAATTATCCTTGGTAAGTTTGATTGTGGCGAGGCTATGTATATTGATGAGAGTGATGGAGTTGGAAGAAGAAGAAGCCATAATAGTGAATAAAAAAATAGAGGTTATGCTATGCTATGATTCCATAAAACAATTCAAAAAAATGCTAGAAACTCTCGTGCATTCTTCAGCGAGAGATCACGTATATTTATATAGATTACAGTACAATTAAGAAGAATGAATTACAGCTGTGTAGTCTATCAATTACAGCGGTGTGTTCTATGGAATGTACATGAAAGGCAAGCAGTTAACTCCTGTAATCAAAGTGTAATTTCATCTGCTGATTTGCCGTGATATGTAATTGCATGTTCTGATGTGCGGTGATCTGCAGATTGTATTTCCATAATATTGCTGCTGTGGAGAAACCGTTTGAGTAGTGCAAAGGTGATGCAGTTGTTGATGAATGTTGCTGCTTTCGGTCTGGAGTTGGTGCATAGGAAAGGAGATCACGATGCTATAAAATGCTGGACCCGTTTCACTGTGGCTGCTACTGGACTGAGAACAGCTACCAAGCTGCTGCTCTTTGGAGTGGATCTATGCTGCCTTGTGATGTGGAGAAACTGCCAGCATGGAGAGGCTGGACGCTATTGCCTGAGTTCACGTTGCTGAGCGGAGAAGATATGTGCAGCTGTTGCTGGTGCTATGTTGGCTAGAATGAGAAGTTGGTGTTCTTGGCTGGAACTTGTATCACTGTGGCTGTTATGGAAGGAGATATCACCGTGGCTGTTGTGGAAGTGATGTGATGATTTTAGGGTTGTTTCTTGTGTTTACGGGGGAAGCGGGAAGGGAAAGCGGGGGTTTTGTTTCAGGCTGAGATTTCGATTTTAGATGTTGAAGAATAGATTTTAATTATTATTATTATTATTATTATTAGGGCTATTAATGTTTAAAATTAGTCTATTAATTTTTTTAAATTTTTATATTTTAATCTTTCTCGATCAATTTTTTATAATTTTCTATATGTTTTTCATGTTCTGATATTTTTTTAAAATGTTTTTTTGTATATTTATATGGGGCAATGAAATGGGTAAAAACACTTATAGAAAAGAATATTCTTTTATAAACAAAAATCAAAGATTACATTAATAAAAAAAGAGATAATTTTGACAAAAAAAAAATCATATTCTCCATAATTTATTAGTTTTCTTTCCTGTTAATGTCGTATTTTATTATCATATAATTAATTAAAAAGTAAATACTGAAATGCTCCCATGAAAATATATTATTCTTATTTTTATAATACATTTATTTCAAATTATCAAAACATAATTTTTCAAAACTTTATTTTATAGTTCTGATAAGTTATTATTAAAAAAAAAACTATTTTATTAAAAATATTAAAAAAAAATCATGTTAATAAGATGAAGGGGTTTTAATTAAAGAAAACTTTTTTTTTTTTTTTATGATTATGGAAAGCTAATTTTTTTTTTTAAAAAAAATTATTAATAAAAAAAGAGGAATTATGTTAGAAAATTATTTTGTTTCAATGAAATTTAAATTACTATTGTTCTTATAAAAAACCATTATTGTCATATAATTAAAATAACTTAGGAGCTCTATATGACACGAGATCATATATCTTAATTTGCTTTTATTTTTACTTTATTGACTTATTTTTTACTTAATGTTAACAATTTTTTTTAATATTTATTAAAAAATATATTTCTTGCTTTATTTTATTAAATGGACGCATCAAATCTTCAATTCACAAATAATTTTTTTCTTTATGCTAGAGCATATGTTAAGAGTGCTTGTAAACCCCGATCTAAAAATGGTAGATTAAAAGGGTAATCTTTAAAAGAAACAAACTGGTAGATTAAAAGACAAATTTGTCATAATATAGGATAAAAGTCCCTGGTAAATCAACTTAAATTTTAGATAGATAAAATAATAAAATCAGTACATGAAGTGGTAACTAGTCACTACAACATTTAACAATTTTACAAATGAAATTTTTTCATTGGTGTGAGATTACCATTTTGTTGGTGAAAATGTTACTTACTAATTCACCGACGGAATGCATCCATTGGTATAATGTTCATCGTTAATTCCATCATCTGTCACTAATTCTATCGGTAAAAAAAACCCGATGGTTTTAACTGAAGAAAAATGCATGCAAACAAATATATATTACCCATTGGAAATATGTTGACAGAATTATTCTGTCGGCATATATCCATTGGTGATTGTGGCATATGCAGTAAAATTTTTCCAACTCTCTAGAAAATATAGACGGATTTAGTTCGTTGGTATTCCCATCAATAAAGCGCTAATGAAATTTGTCCGTCGGTGATTGTGGCGTATGCAATAAAGTTTTTCCAACTTTCTGGAAAATACCGACGGATTGATGTCATCGGTAACTCCGTCTATAATATTTAAAAAAGATTTTTACAAATAAAATTGTATAGAATAATTATTATAAAATTGTATAGAATAATAAAAAAGGAAAACAATTAAACAAATAAAATTAAATAATATAAAATCCAAATATTTATTACAATTTATTTGTACAAATAAAAATTAAAGTAGAACAATGGCGGTGCTAGAGGAGGAGAAGGAGTAGGTTGGTCGTTCCAAGGACCCATACGGCTAAAAAGAGGGTGCACACATACAAACATTGAGGCTAAAAAGTTGGTCGTTCCAAGACCATTTGGCAGACTTTCATAATTCACCAAGAGTTGCTCATATTGTTTGGTGAGATGAGTCGTGTGTTATTACAAGGCCATGAACTCTTGAGATTGGGTGCTCGATACCAAATGGGAGCTCCCAATGATTGAGACACTACAAGTCACCCATAATTTTCTCAACCATAGTGTTGGAGAGTCCATGCACCCGATTCCTATCGAGTCCACCAGACAATTTTGCCTCTATCCACAAATCCAAATCAAAATTCAGGTGGGTTGAATGATTGTCCATGTATCTTTCTTGCAACCGGCTATTATATGTCTCCTGAAAATTAAAAAAGAAATCATCAAATTCAATTTAAGAAAATAATAACTTAAAAAAAAATGGTTGAATGAACATACCATGAAGTGTTGAGCGTTGTTGTCGACGAACTGTTGCACCCTCTTTTAGCGGTCTTCACTCCGCACGTGCGTCTCCACAAAAAGCTCCATTGGGTTTGGCTCATGTCCATGAGATTTAGCCTATAAGAAAAACAATATTGCAAGTTGAATATATTTAGAAATAACAACAAATTAATTAAAGATAGATGTTATTAAAATTAATCTTCTCATCTGCTTTGCATTGCAATGAATAGAACAAAGTTGTCAGTGTGCGTGGTAACTGAATTGTGAATTTGCCAGTTTCGGTTCTCGGCACCAGATTGTAAGCTTTATGTGAACCGCTCAAATGTCACGTGCTGAATATACTACGCTCATATATCCTTCGGAATGTATGGTGGATTGAAATCCCTCCAAACCGCCACGTCATTCCAACCTGGTTGAATGTTATCTCTGACATATTTTTTAGCTTTTTTTTGCGCTTCATACCAAAAGTAATGCAACCTACATGATACAAATGTATTTTATATGAGTTAATGACACATTAGATTTTAATATATAATTTTTTAAAAAGAAATATCGTATTGTTTTCGATGTTACCTAGTTGCAGCGTGATTCTCTCACACCCTCATCACAACATTGTCATTTGCGCTATCCCACTTGAATTTGTTATGTGTATAAATAATTTATTAAAATAAATCAATAATTTCAATATAACTTAAAAAATAGTTAAAATTTTAATAATACTAACCTTAAATGTTTTAAACCATGCATCGATATAAGGTTTCCAATCAGGATGTCTGGAAACTGGACTCTATTGAAACAATGAAATCTCTATCGATGATTTAAACGCCGATGTTATTACTCGGGTGGCCTCAATGTTTGTGAACTTGAAAATCAATAAAATTAATGAAATATTAATTTGTTTTTAACAAATTGTTAAACTCAAATTAACTCAAATCAAAACAAACTTACATTGAAAGGTTGTCATTCCAATGTGTCTTATACTTGTGAGAGAATTGACCTAACTGTGAAGGAACATCGCCTCTACATTGTAGAACCACGTTGGAAAAGGCAGCAACGTGAGTCGACGCAAATGCCTCTTCTTGCTTAGCACCTAATGACACGTCATCATCACTCTTAGAAGAACTAGCTACGATCATCCGCTCACGACGTGTAGATGATTTTGTTCTCGCATCTATACAAATTTAAAGTATAATTACATAATCAAATTTGATTTAAAAAAAAAAAACATTTGGCACCAATTCCCCTGTAAGGTAGACTACCCAAAATGTTCAAACCTGCAAATATTCAAAATATATGCCACAAACTTGATAATCTGACTTGATGGTAATATACTCTCACCTATTCGATAATTATGTCATAACTAGCCTCACTCAACCCATAATCCGACTTGATGGTGAACACTTGTACAACAACCGATAATTTACTATGATTTGTGAAGCCATCCCATAATGATTCATCATAATCTTTCAAAAGATCAAAAACCTGGTTGCATCTGCATTAGGTTCTTTTTCTACGATTGGACATTGACTGACATTATTTTGATTCATTCTCATTGCATTCATAATCATATTCTTATAAGGATTACTTTTAGCATTTACAACTCCATGCATATTATTAGTATTAGAAGTTGATCCAACCATCCTTTCTGCCATACTTTCGTTATGAACAAATAGTTCTCTGTATGTATGCCAACATATGTAATTCTCCATGAACCTTTTATGTAGAAGATGCATCGTTACAACATCTAGGTGAAGAAACTTTTTATTTTTACACCTCCTGCATAGACACCTAATACTGCCTTCACTAATATTTCTCAAAATAGATTTTGCGAAATTAATAAAATTCTAAACTCCATTAAATAATCCATCCTCCGCAATCCTTGGGGTGAATCTCGATACATCCATAACTTCTATCGAACCTCTATAAAATAATGATGACAACATGTATTAATTAACTATGTTAAGTAAATAAATTTGCAAAAATATTGGTTTAGCTAAGATTATCCAACTTACTTTCAAACTTCTCTTAAATATTAATTATCAATTATCTATATATATATATACAATTTTATACACATTAATTTATGGAAATTACAACTCATCAACAAAATTAGCAAAAATTAAAATGGACCCATTAAAGAAACCATTATTTATTTCATCACAACACACATAAGTCGATAATTCAACATAAATCTCAACAATTTACAAACAAATACAATTTTACAAAATCTAAAACAAACTATAACAAGTATAAATTATAAATCCATATACACTACAAGTTTGTTTTAAAAAAAAAACAATAAAACAAGTAAACACTCAAACAAAATACATATACTAAAAAAAATTCAATATTAAAATTGACATTATAAAATTATGTTGAAATTAATAAAAGATAGATTTACTTACAAAAAATAAAAAATCCACAATAAGTCAGAACACAAATGTTATGACTATAAAAGTTAAAAAATGATGAGTTGTGTTGAGATGAGGGGGGATTTGTTTTGGGGGGGTGGTTGTTGAGATGCAAAGGGGAAGAAGAAGGAGAAATAGGGAGGAGAGGGTTGATACCCAGGTCATATATTAACTATTACCGATGTAATATATTTGTCTGTAAATTCATCAACCATTTTGTCGATGAAGTAGACACATCACTGTACAAACATCTCGGTTAGAATTCCACTGTAATTTTATCGGTAAAATCATCTACAAAAACTTCCACATCATCACATTGTTTTTTTTTAAAAAAATTCTTTATATTCCGTCTATGATTCCCTCGATATATACCGATAGAATGTTTAGGTTGATATAGATCGATGATTTTAGCGAGGGAATTAATTCAATTGGTAAATATCACCACAAAATACTGATATAAAAATTTTGTCAGCAATTCCGTTTGTATTTGTTGAACTTTGGTAGTGACGTCGCCTTCCACAATGGCATTAGAATCATACCAACATCCTTTTCCTAGTGGTACATCATGTATGTGAGGAGGCACGACGGTTAGGCTCTGAATGCTTTTTTCTTCTCCTTCTTTTCTCTCTCTTCTCCTTGCCATATTACAAAGGTGTCCTCTTCTGTATATTTAATATCTAATTTTTTCCTCCTTCTTTTGATTGTTGTTTGTTTTGTTTTTATCAAATTTCATCTTCATTGTTTTTATTTTTTAATCCTTTTACTAGTTAAATTTTATTTTCAATTACATCCCTAAATATTTGATTTTAGTTTATTCTTATGTTGAATTTTATCCTCATTTTTTTATTTTTTTTTAATCATTTTTTTTATTGTATTTTGTTTTCCAATTTCACCCCTCACTATTTTTTTATTGAGGTTTTTTTTCTTTTTCTTTTGTTTGCCTTTTACATGTTTAGTCTTGACCTCATGACTAAGATCACAAGTTTCAAAGGTTAACATGGGTTGACCCAAATCTTTTTTTATTTCTTTTTTGAAAAAAAAATATTTTTTTTAATTTCTCCTTGAATATTAGATGATTTGATAGTTGGGCTTCATAATTTTACTCAATTCATTTTCAATAATATTTTTTAAACTTTTATTAGCACAAATAATTATTTGATTAAATAAAATGTTTATTCTAAGAAATAAAGCTATTAAAAACAATTGAGTACATGACCCGTGTTGTGAGATCAAACATATAAACTTAGTTATCTCTTGATGAAATATCAATTTATATTAATTATATATGTGTATAAGTATTTTGATTTATGATTGAGAATTTATTTTTATATCCAAAAACATGTTTAAAAAGCCTATATATTCATTTATTTACTAAAAAACATGTTGGAAAAGCCTATATATTCATTTACAATATTTGAATCGTAGAGAAATGCATGTCAGGTAGCCAGTTATTACCATTACCAAATATACTAATGAACATAAAAAGTAATAGTGAGTTGTGCACCTTTTCTCCTACCTAGTTCAATGATATGTATAATTTTAGAATCAAGAAGAAAATAGGGAAAAAAGAAGGTTATTTAAGAAATAACTACATATATATCTTCCTGAACTTTTTTAGGCTATATATAGATATAGCAGTACAGGTAGGAAAATAACAAACATTGCTATAGAATAGGAATGCTAAAAAACAGAATAGAAATAGACTGACTCAACAGACAATGACCAAATAAACAAATTAGACTAAGTCTTCCACCTTGCCACTACACACCGTGGTCTTCTCATCCCTGTATGTCATGGTCCGCTAGTGTGCCACTACGTTGCATGTAAAGTGGTGAAGTGGTACATATCATTCCCCACCCCTTAAAGAACCTTGTCCATAAGGAGGAAGTCAAGATATGACTTGGAGAAACACCACTCATTCTCCTAAGTAGCGGCTTTTGCTGGTGCAACAACACATTTCACCAAAATTTCAGATTTTGAAAGATAGTTACCTTTGTGTATCACATGTCGGTCTAAGACAACTTCAGGTTATGGAAGAACAACTGAAGTAACCGAGAAAGGGGGAAGTTTAGGAGAGGAAGGAGTAACTGGACCCAAATGCTTCCTTAACAAACTGACATGAAACACATCATGAATTTAAGAGCCAAGAGGCAAGGCCAGTTTATAAGCCACCAAACCGACCTTCTCCAATACTTTGTATGGACTAAAAAATCATGGGGCGAGCTTCAGAGAAGCTCGAAAAGCCACAGAAGTTTGCCGATAGGGCTGAAGTTTTAAATACATATAATCTCCCACGACGAATGATACCTCACGCCGATGTTGGTGTGCTTGACATTTCATCTGATTTTGAGCAAACAAAAGGTTATGGCACAACTCAAGTAGGATGGTATCCTTGTCACGTAGGTATTCATCAACTGCTTGGACGCGAGAAGTGCCAGGTATATAAGCCAATAAGTTGGGAGGGGGAACACTATAAACAACTTCAAAGGGTGTCATCTTAGTGGAGGAATGAATGGGAGTATTATAACTAAACTCAGCTCATGGAATCCATTCAAACCATTTTCATGGTTGGTCTCCTGCAAAACAACATAAATATTGCTCCAAAGTCCGATTGACAACTTTGGTTTGGCCGTTAGATTAGGGATGGTAACTTGAACTCATACACAACTGGGTTCCTTGCAGCTGGAATAATGTGCGCCAAAAAGCACTAATAAACACCTTGTCCTGGTTGCTAACAATGGAAGTTGGAATTCCATGTAGGCGAACCACATTGGCAACAAAGACCTTGGCAACATTGACAGCAGAAAATGAATGTTTCAAGGCAACAAAGTGAGCATATTTGGTCAATCTGTCAACAACGACCATGATGGCAGTATAACCATTAGAAGATGGTAATCCTTCAATAAAGTCCATAGAGACATCAGTCCATATTTGAGTAGGGATGGGTAAAGGTTGAAGCAACCATGTCGGTTGCATATAATCCGTTTTAAACTGTTGACAGACATCACATTCTTGAAAGAATTCCTTCATATGCTGAGACATATTAGACCAAAAAAGCTTTTTCTAATACGAGATAGAGTTTTATGAAACCCAAAATGCCCACCTACGGGTGATGAATGGTAGTCAACCAAAATCTTTGGAATCATAGAGGAGATGGGGCTCAAATAGATTTTGTCTCTCTTAAACCAAATGCCATCACGGAGGAGCAGCTAATGGTTGGCTTAAGAGGGTTTTTTGTGTAGTAAGTTCGCATAAAGGAGTCCTGCTGGACTTCTATCTAAAGCAATGGCCACCAATCTCCATGTGGTTAAGAAATGGATATAAATTGGAATTCAACTACACGTGATAATGAATCAGCACCTTGATTTTCAAGACCACGTTTATACTCAATTTTGTAATCATAATCAAGTAGTTTTGGCAGCCAACGTGTTTGTGCAGGTGTAGTAATTCATTGCTCCAAGAGGTATTTGAGACTTTTGTGGTTAGTACGAACTGTAAAAGGTTTCCCCAACAAGTATGGTTGCCATTTCTCGATTGCCTAGACGATTGTCAACATTTCTTTTTCATAGGTGGACAATACTAAGGTTGACCCTTTCCATGCTTCACTAAAATAGGCAACCGATTGGTTCTGTTGAAGCAGAATTGCACTAAGTTCGATTCCACTCACATCGCATTCAATGACGAATTATTGAGTAAAATCAAAAAGGCGTAAGATTAGCGGGGACGTTAGTGCTTCATTCAACTGTTGGAATGCCTTCTCTGCTGCCTCATTCCACTAAAATCCATCTTTGTTCAAGAGACGGGTCAGAGGTGTTGCTATATACCCAAAATGATGGATAAATTTTTGGTAGTAACCTACTAAACCAAGGAATCCACGGACCCTTTTTGCTGTTGTTGGTGGTGGCCATTCAATGATAGCTTGGATTTTGGTGGAATCAACCGATACCCCTTGCTCCAAAATGATGTGGCCTAAGTAGCTAACCTATAAAACTCCGAATTGACATTTGGAAAATTTGGCAAATTAACTGTTAGTTGATAAGATCTGTATAACAGTTTGCAGATGAGTGAGATGGTCCTCTCATGATCTTGAATATACTAGAATGTCATCAAAGAAAACCAAAATAAAGTGTCAAAGGTAGGGACGAAAGAGATCATTCATGAGACTTTGAAATGTTGCTGGTGTGTTGGTGAGACCAAATGGCATCACAATAAATTCATAATGCCCTTCATGAGTTCTAAAAGTGGTTTTATGAATGTCAGCATCATGTACGCAGATTTGATGATATCCAAAATGTAAATCCAATTTGGAATAAAATTTGGTGTCATGCAACTCATCTAATAGTTCATCAATTATAGGAATTGGATACTTATCTTTCACCGTGATGTCATTTAGAGCTTGATAATCCACACAAAATCACCATGCACCATTGGCCTTCTTTACTAATAGAACTAGAGAGGAGAACGGGTTGTGGCTTAGTATTATTAAACAAGATTGCAGAAGCTCGTTGACCATTTTCTCTATTTCAGTCTTTTGGTAATAAGGATATCGATATGGCCTCACAGTGACTGGTCCCACTGTAGGAAGCAATCAAATGTGATGGTCATGTGACCGTTGTGGAGGTAAGCAAGTCGATGTTACAAACACCTGAGAGAATTGAGCTAAAATTTGACTGATCTCAGAATGATAGGACGGTGGTTCGCTATTGTTGTTGGAAGGAATTATTTGATAGAATAATCCCAACCCTTGTAATCCATTGAATTCCTTATTTGTTAAGGCTTCAATGCCAGTTCTTCCTAATCCCTGAAATGTGTGGGAAATTCCTGTAATGTTGAAATTCATGGTGAGCTGCTTGTAATCAATCCTAACTGGTCCGAGAGTTGCAGCCATTACATTCCTAATACCAACTGGCATGCTGCGAAAGGGAGAATGTAGTAATCGGTTGTGACAGGAAGCCTTTAATGGTTAGGGTAAATGCCTAACATTGTCTAGCATAATCAATCTTCTCTCTGTTAGCCACCATGACTTGTAATTTCTTACCTTGAGTTACTGGTAATCCAAATCTAGAGACCATAGCCTGATCAATAAAGTTGTGAGTGCTGGCTCTATCTATTAGCACTATTACATTCTTGCTCTTTAACTTGCCAAGGACGTGTATGGTTTGTGGATTTTCGATTCTTGTAATTGCATGAAAAGAAATTTCAGGTAGAACTTTTAAAAGTTCTTGATCAGGTGGATTGATCTCAACGTCTTTGGTATCCGTATGAGGTAGATCTTTGATCATAAATAATTGTGGTCGCGCACAATGATGTCCTGGAATGAACTTCTCATCACAGTAATAGCACAACCCTTTCTTTCATCGTTCTCGTGCCTCTTGATTGGTGATTCTACAGAAGGTTGTTGGTGGGGTATTGGAACTTTGGCTATTGTGCTGATTTAGTGGAGGTCCTAGCACTCCAGCCACTAGATTGGATGAGGTCTTTGCTGCTGCATAAACTAGTTGGAAACAGAGTTGTTGATTTGCTATCTTCTATAATTGATCGTGTTCCTTAATAGTCGAGCCACCCCTATTGTATCTACCAAGGTTCCAAGCTGTTTAATTTTCACATCTATATGAATGTCATCTCTGAGTCCTGCAATAAAACAACCTATTAGAAAATTTTCAGGCAGGTTGTCCACTATGTGAGAAAGCCTTTCAAAAGCTTCTTGATAAACTGCAATGGTGGTTGTTTGTTTAAGGAGAGTCAGAGCTTCTGATGGATCCTCATAGTCGGTTGGACCAAACTGAAGTTGTATAGCATTGGTGAACTCATCCCATATTAGTGGTCTACAGAATTTTGCCAGCCACCGGTGCCATTGCGCGATGCCTTCTAAATGGAATGAGGCCAGTTGAACTTGTTCCTGCACAATATTTTGAAAATTCAAAATATTGCTCTGCCTTGTAAATCCATCATGTTGGATCATCTCCATTAAATTTTGGAAAGGACAACTTGAAATTGTGATGAGAGTAGTCTTTTGTAGTGTTAGAACGAGAAGTATATGGGTGTGAGGATTCTTCATGAGCAAAGGGATTTGTTTCAGAAGAGTTATTGTTTTGGTTACGGGAAGCTCAAAGAGCTTGGAGCTCGGTTAAGACTGCTTATAAGGTTGTGTTCACCTGATCGAAACTGATCTCATGTCGTGCCAAGATTTCATTGACATCATTGTCAAATTCTACATTTGCTTTACAGCAAGTGTCCATGAAGAAAATAGGGAAAAAAAAAGGTTGTTTAAGAAATAATTGCATATATATCTTCCTGAACTCTTTTAGGCTATATATAGATATAGCAGTATAGGTAGAAAAATAACAAACATTGCTACAGAATAGGAATGCTGAAAAACAGAACAGAAACAGACTGATTAAACATACAATGACCAAATAAACAAATTAGACTAAGTCTTCCACCTTGCCACTACACGCCGTGGTCTTCTCATCCCTGCATGTTATGGTATGCTAGTGTGCCATTATGTTGCATGTAAAGTGGTGAAGTGGTACATATCATTCAACTATTAACATCATTGTTTATAGGAACAATACAACTTTTTTATTATTATTATCAAACATCTTTTTATTTGGAGTTTCATTCTTTTATATTAGCATGGTTTTATATATTAATATTATTTCTATTTGCATTCTATTGCAAATACAAATTGGTGATAAATTTTCTGATAAGTTTTATAAAATAAGCTTTACCGATAGTTGAAAAAAGAAATTAAAAGCACTCAATTTAAAAAAAAAAAAATCCCATTTAGATATTAGCGTGAAAAACTTAATTTTGGTTTATCTATTTATTTGGTCCTTGGTTTTTTAGCATTACACATTTTAATCCTAAACTTTATCTTTTTACATTTTAATCCCTGAATATTAAAAGATAAGAGAGAAAGTCACCATGAAATATTGAGGAGAGATAAAATAAGAAGGCAATGTTCTAGTCATCACAAAGGTTGATCTTGTGTCAATGTGTTTGCTTTTTCGTGGAGAGTTCAATAGAGACGGTGTTGCCCTATAATTATATATATAAAAAAATAGATCAAGCTCCATTAATTTTTTTTATTCGTTTAATTTATATATATTTTTATAAAGATTAAAGATTGTTTTGGGGTTGAAATGAGTTTTATTAAGTCTTCTAAGATGTTTTTTTTTAGGTATTTTCAAATGAAAACAAGTTGAAAGCAAGTTTTTAAAGTCTCAAAACTTAGACCTTACTTTATGATCACTAGAGATGACTGAAAAATGATATAAAGGAAAAAAAAATAGAGCAGACTTGGAAAAAAATTAGCCAAGTGCACATGGATTTTTTGATCAATAACCAGGGACGCAAGCCTAGCTTGTTAGGCCTAGTACTGCTTAGCATATTTTTTAAAATTTAATAAACAATTTACAATAAAAGGATTATATATGTATATATATGAGCACAGTTTCTTTCACTGGTTTCGAGTTGGCTGCAATTTAATGTTCTTCCAAAAGCATGGTATTAGGTGCGAAGTTTCAAAACTCAAGTCCACAAACTCTTCAGAACCCGAATACAACATAAGAGAAACAACGCCATCCTTTCACCTTTAGAATGGAAAATAAATAAATAAATAAATAAATCATTTCAAACTCTAAAGAACATAAATGAAAACCAAAATCGTCAAACCACAACAACATACACATAACAGAAACATCTCTGCTACCAAGAAAAAAATATCACCTTTTTCCCTTTCTAAATACAACCCTGGTTAGAGAACTCATCCAAATTTCAGTTGAAAGAGTGATAACAATAATGCACAAACTTCACAGCCACCGTTTTAAGCATACCATAATTTTAAAAATTCTGATGGATATCCACCTCCTTATGCTCCACATCCTAGAAAAAATCTTGAGGAAACATTGCATGCATTCATTGAAAAGCAAGAGACAATCAACACTTAACTTGCTCAAAGCATAACAGATTTTAAAGATACTCTTACAAAATTCACATTTGCTCTCAATTTTAAAGAAAAAGGTAAGTTTCCATCTCAACCACAACAAAATCCAAAGGGGCAATTTAATGCAAATGCAAGTAGTTCCGGAAGCCAACACATGGATCAAGTCAAATCAGTCATTACTCTTTGTAGTGGTAACGTTATTGAAAAATCCACTATTAAACCTTATGAGAAAGATGATGAGTCAATCTTTGAGGGTAAGGAAGGGGTTGAATCTAAACATTGCAAAGAAAAAAATGATTCATCACCAGCACTTCCATTTCCTCATGCCATGAACAAATAAAAGGAAGTTAATCACGATTCTGAAATCTTTGAAACTTTTAAACAGGAAGAAATTGAGGATGAAAAAGGCACTAAAAATGTTGTTGTGGATCATTTGTCAAAATTGACAATAGATTCGACATCCGATATCACATCAATCGATGATTACTTGCCTGATGAATCTTTACTTTCTCTTAGTTCAATGCCATGGTTTGCTAAAAATATCAATTTTATTGCTTCAGGATTTTTTCCAGCTCATTTGGATAACCAAGACAAAATTAAGTTTCTGAATGACGTGCAAAACTTTTATTAGGATGACCCTTACTTATTCAAATATTGTCCTAATCAAATATTTCAAAGATGCATTCCCGACAATGAGGTAAGTAGTGTCATTAAATTTTATCACTCTAAAGCATGTGGAGATCATTTCTCCTAAAAAAAGATGTTTACAAAAATCTTACAAAGTGAATTTTACTAGCCCACCATGTTCAAGGATTCACTTGCATTATGCAAAACACGTGAAAATTGTCAAAAGGTGGGATTTATTTCAAAACATAGAGAGTCTTTAGATAATCTTCTATGGACTCTTAAGTCTCATCATCAAGGTTGTTAAAATCATGATTTTACGAGTTAGTATAGGCTTAACGTGCCAAATCATTTAAAAAACTTGAAAATGGATAAAATTGGGTAAAATCGTTAAAATCAGATGAAATCGTGTAAAATCACGATTTCACCACCAATTTTATGATTTTTTCATAATCCAGCCTCTTCGATTAGAGAACATGAATAAGAATAAGGACAAACCAATCACAGTTAAGTATGTGTGTGTTTGCCTGTTTGTGTACTTGATTATGCAGCAGGACATTTTTCTCACAACATCACTCTTTTGCTTGCCACATGTCTCTTTTTATTTTGATAATATAGCATTTGCGTTTGTGATGAGATATTTTTTTAATTGGTGACTCTTTCTCCCTTGAAGAGTTAACAATATTCCTCGATGATTAATACAATTTGATAATGCGATGTAAGCCAAGGTGATAAGTATTTGATTAGGAAAAAAAATTTTATTTGAATAAAGAATTTAAATTAAAAATTCACTTTACTAGAATTAGAGTCATAGTAATTTATAGTATTTTATTTTCAAAAAAATATTTTATTTTTTATTATTTTACATGTTGAAATATTTGATAAAAATATTATAAATTTGAATTGTTTATTTAGGTGCTTAAACTATGTATGGATTTTTATTTGAAGCATGTATTTTAAGGTGCTTAAACTATGTATGACTTTTTATTTGAAGCATGAATTTTTTTTAATTTATTTTAAAATTCCTTATGATTTTACGATCCGTTTTTACGATCCGAGTTTATTTTTCATTTTGTGTGCCGTGTTAAAGTCGCAACTTTAACAAACTTGCTCATCATAGTGGAGATATGCATCATGCAATTCATGATTTATAGTTCTATTTTCATAAAGGTCATGCTCATCATAGTCTTGAGAATATGACTAAAAAAGACCATGTTTGCCAGTTTTTAAGAAAACTGGACGGGAAGCCTATTCTCGACCCATAGTGGGCATTTAATCCATTATTGGATGTAAAACCAAAGGAAGATGTGAGCCATAATCATAACTACTTGTACATACACATGTTTTCAAAAAAAAAAAAAAAGAGAAGAAGAAGAAGAAGAGAGAGAGATTCCAGTTGACCTACATATATGTGGTATGATTGCATTTTCAATTTCTCATCTATAAAATCTTATCTTCCTTCCCTTTATTTCTACTCCACACATTCAACAGATATAGAAGTGTGTATAAATGGCAGGTTCCTCAAGTCATCAAATAAGAAATATTTATGTTTTAGGTGGATCTAGTCCAAGGAAAGAAAATGAGTTTTTAGAATCAGCAAATCATCTTAGTTAGGTACTAGCTAAGAGAAAGATTCATTTAGTGTATGGGGGAGGCAGCCTTGGGTTAATGAGGAGTGTGTCAACAGCTGCATTCTTAGGAGGCAGTCAAGTTTTGGGTATCGTTCTAAAAGCTTTAGCAAAAGGGGACATAATTGGAAAAATAATTGGAAATGAACTACAGGTCTCCACAATGTCTAATCAAATGAATACAATGTTTAACCATGCTAATGCTTTCATTTCCTTACTAGGTGGTTTGGGCACATTGGAAGAGATCTTTCATATTTCCTCTTAGGCCCAATACACATTCACCATAAACTTATATGTTTGCTTAATATTAATGGTTTTTATGATAAATTGTTGTCTTTTCTTGATCATGCTATGGAACATAATTTTCTAACATCTTCGGCATGACAAATCATAATCTTTGCTACTACTGCTGAACAATTGATTGGCCAACTACAATCTTTCATCCCTTTAATTGATCCCTCCATGAGTCACATAAATTGGTCATTAATGGAAAGCCATAAAAAGCTTAGATTGGATTTGAACCTTCATTTGTGAAACCTTGTGTCTTTTGGCTTTATTAATGGCATATTATTTGGTTTCGTTATTTCTTATATTTGTTTAAGTGTGTTTTAGGTTTGTCAATGTTCGTTGTTTCAGGTGATATCTTTTATACTCTATCTTTCTACTTTAGAACATTGAGGATAATGTCTCATTTTGGTTGGGAGGAAGGGCAGTAGTTAATATTAAAAAAAAATTAACTAATTGTGTTTTCTGTTTTGTCATAACTCAATTCTGGGTTATTTCCCAAAATTTACTTTACTTCAAAATAAAAAATAAAAAAATAAAATAAAGGTTGGCGACGTGAAGCAAGCAGACAAGGAAGGATTCCAAAAAAACATACACATAAAAACCAATCTGCAATTTTGGAAGAAATTCAAGGCCAAATTAAATGATTATTAGACGAATTTGCATAAACATTAAGTCTAAGGACATAATTAAATTTTTAATAAGCCAATTTAATTTAATTATGGGCCAAATTAAATTTTAATTAAGTTTAAGAATAAATTTGGGTTTAATTGAAGGATTTAATTAAGTGCAAGGACTTAATTATATTTTGAATGGGCCAAATTAATTTTATTTGGGACTTAATTAGTGAAAAATTAAGTTTGGGAGCCTATTTTGGGCTTAATTGAGTATTGAAATTTTAAGAGACCAAATTTAATTTTTTTTTTCAAGTTAATTTATTGAAATCATGGGTGAAATTGAAGAATTAAAAAGTTTAATGGTCAATTAAGGGTGAAATTACATAAATCTGAGACCAAGGACTACACTATAAAAGGCGCGTAAACTTGGGGTCCAATTGAAGTTTTGGCAGGGGCTAAATTGCACTAAATCAAAGGTTAAGGGTTAATTAGGGGTACAATTGAACGGATGCGAGAGTATAAGAAATCAATTGAAGCTCGACAAAACTTCTTTATTTAACCCAAAACGGCGTTGTTTTTGTATTAAAAAAAAAAGAGTGAACAAGCGACGTGTCGCCTGATCGCTATTCATTGTCTTCCCCGTAAACGATGTTTGAGTGGCAATTTTGAAGGTGCATTTAATGGCTCGTATGTCCCCCAAAATTGACAACACATGCACCAAAATGGTCACCTGAAATCCCTCTATACCCGAGTATTGTCTATTTAGGCCTATAAACATCAAACCTGATCTGGTGACTGGCCTAAAGTAGCCCACTCAAGCAGCCTTGGACTGTCAGATTTGGTAGTTCAAGGTACACACTTTGAACCAACGGTTTGTATTCTTCCAATCACATAAAGGGTTGAAAATTTTCCCTCATGAAGGCAAGATTGCCCTCTTCCACCGCCTATAAATAGAGGTGGATTTCATGGCCTGAGAGAGGAGAAAATCGGGTCCAAAGTCAGCCAAAAACCAACCCCTCTACCCTTGTTTCTGCAGTTTTTCTCTCCCTCTCTCTCTCCACTGTTTCAACCACTAACTAGAGCCACCACCAGCTTCTCTACCACTAGCTCCACCACATGTAGCTATCCCAACCATAAACCGGCCACCCCTACACCTGAAACAGCCATCGTTTCTTCCTCTCTCTCTCACCTCTACAAAAGTGTTCCTCTTCTCCCCGTGAATGACTCCGACCACCTTTCCTCGTAGAAACACCACTAGAACCACCAGCTAATCCTCTTAATCCTCATGTTTTGAAAATCCAAAAAAATGGATATCATAACTAGTTTATGATCATCCATTAAGGTTTGGCTAAAATATAAAAAAACATTTTTCCAATATTTTTTTGTAGGATCCAGATGTAGATTTAATATTTGTGGGGTATAAAATTATACGATAAAGTATACTCTCAGTTATTAAAGATACAAGGTGTAAATAAATGCGATGCTAAAGTTCAGACCTTAGAACGGTTAGGATTTAACCCAATAAGATAGAGACTTTCTCATGAAGAGAGATCTGCCTTGAACCTTAGAATAGACCAATGAATAGAAACCCAACTTAAAAAAAAATAATCAAACAACAATGCAACTTACCTTAAGTAGGATGCACTAGGGGTGATGTGTCTTCCCCTTGCACAACTAGTCCCTTACCCAGACTCTCACAGACCATAGGTTCCTAGTGACCATAATACTAGGTGGCAGCTTTTAAACATTAATCATAATTTATGATTAAATCCAAAAAGTCTTCCTAACACATAACACCTTACACAGGAGGCACGACAAAAGCCTCCATGATCGCCAGATGATGTCGCGTTGCTCACGCACCATGCGACAGGATGGCGACTCCACTAGAGAACACTTTGTTTGATTGGACTAAGCTTTGCTTGTTTGATTGTTTATCTTTTTGTTGGTCTTTAATTTTAGCTTGTATTTTTACTGCTTTAGCATGCATTTTAATTTTGCAAATAAACCCAATTCTAAGTTAGGTGGGGAGTAGTGGTCTGCCTCATGACTTTCAGTTGGGGTTCAGATTTGTGAAACATCCAACTATGAGCTGAGTGTTTACTCGATAATGTCGGTCACACTATGCCCTAACCATTTCTTGTAAACCCCTATACTGCCTTCACGTGAGGTGGTATCTGAGCAGTTCATAGACCCTTTTAAGACTACGTAGAAAGCCTACCTATTATATAATGACCTAGAACCTTCATTTAGAACATGAACCCCCTATATAGTCATTTTGTATGGGTTTTTGTCATTCATACCCAATGTGCATATACATGCATTTAACATCCACACACATCCATCCATCCATTATAAATAACATACATACATGCAATAGGTTGAAATATAGGTCTCTAAAGAGCCTACAACACCCGACTCCGAGCGAGAAACATGGAAAATGAAGAGTGTGCTCACTATGACGCCCATTTCCAAGAAGAGTTAGAGCATAGTTTTGAAACCCAACCCGGGTCAACCCAAAAGAAAAAAAGACAAATCAAATATGCAAAGTATTTTGATATAAGCACTAACATATAACAATAGAATCTATACCTGAAGAAACTTAAGGAATGATAAAAAAAAAAGAAGAAGATCATTGCAACATAAGAGAGATATTAGGTACCCTAAAGCATGCTCACAGATAGCTGTTGGCCTATATTGTCAACACGCTTCTTTATTGATTTTAGAACAGAATTCAATGATGAAACTCTCTTTCGAACAACTGAAATCTTTGCTGCATGATAAACGGTAAGGATGCATCTTCCAACAACTGATCAAGCTCTGAGAGCACAATTTTTTTTTTTTTTTGATGATCCAGACACAAATGCTCAATAACATGGAATAATCAAACACCTTAAGGATCAATGCAGAAAAAGAATAAAGACCAATTAAAAATGCATCCACGATGGGAAGCTTTGTCCGTCTTTATTTGAACTGCTTGATATTTGCAGCTCAATGGGCTGCTCCATTCTTTCAATATAATTATAGATGTTGTAGCTGTATATTTATTTATTAAATATTACATAATGCAAGAGATAACTAAGTATGTGGGCATGAAAAAACTCATGTTAAATCCATCAAATTATCATTAATAAAGAGAATAAGAAACTCTAATAACTATCCCACTTGTTGCTGGACATTTATGATACTAGGTTCATTTCTAAAATGATCAAAAGCATTTCTCCAAAAGAAGGATGATGCTTACCAAGAGCTGGAGCAACACTTTCTAATAGCCACTTTTTACTTCCCTCCCTCCAGGAACAACAAATCTCTTTGGAAACAAAAACCCATCAAAAGGGTCTCATTTTAGCAACTGAAGAAGGCCTAAAAAAAAAAAAAATTATAGCAAATCCAAGTGACTTGCAACACATTACAAGTAAGAAAAAAGCAATGGTGAAGAAGCTACTTATCTTATCTCAAGCATCTTTTCTAAAAGCACAGAATTACAAGACCATATAATGAGATTAAAAAGGAAGACGAATTTACCTCTAGTAAGATGATCAATAGCAGAATTAAGTTTTTCTTGGCTATTGAGAGTGTCTTGAGCTTTAGAGTCTAGATCCTTAATAACTTTGGCTAGCATCGTTGATAAAGTCTTGCCTAATGCATCACTGCAGCTGTTATTGGATTTAGATTAAGATTCTTGAGGATTATTTTCATTGGAATCCAGATTTTCACCTGTAGAAACTGATGGGTCCATCTATGATGCCTATCAATAAGAGAGCCCATTATCCCGGACACTGTGTTTGGGGTAGAGGCGATTGAAATTGTTTTTTCTTTAATTAGGTTTTTTCTTTCTTTGCAATTCAGTATGTTCAATTGTTCATCTTCATCATATTGGCCTTTTAAAAGGCCAAAACGACGTCGTTTCAAGGCTATGCATATA